>NC_066627.1:2666705-2751820 GCF_025201925.1 Gopherus flavomarginatus | reverse complement strand
CAGGGGAGGGGCCCAGGCCATCAGTTGCTAGGAGACAGAGTGCCAGGCATTTAGGTGCACTGGCCCTTTGCTCTGCAGATACTTAAGAACTGCCATGGGGACACTGAGGCACCAACATAGTACTCAGAGCAAACATTAAGAACATTCCTAGTTCGTCACATGGTGCAAGGATGTTTCATGCCCTAGGGGAAACTTCCACCTTGTACCCCCCTCCCCAAGTCCTGTGGCAGCTCTCCGCCCCCCAGGTGTCCCCCTCATGGCAGCTCCCCGCCCCAGCTCACCTCTGCTCTGCCTCCTCCTGCAATTACGCTGTCACCGCACCACTTCTCCTGCCTACCAGGCTTGCGGCGCCAATCAGCTGTTTGATGCCGCAAGCCTGGGAGGGAGAGAAGCAGAGCGTGGCGGTGTGCTTAGGGGAGGAGGTGGAGCAGAGGTGAGCTGGGGCAGGGAGTGATTCCCCTGTGTGCCACCCTCCCTTACTTGCTGCAGGAGGACCTCCCCTTGCCTCCCTGCCCCAGGTCCCTCCGCTGGAATGCCGATGGCAACCGGGGGTAGCCGAAGATCCGGCCGCCATGGTCACTGCCACCGAAGGACCCGAAGTGCCACACCCCAAATGCCAGTGCCTTAGGCGACCACCTAGGTTGCCTAATGGGTTGCACCAGCCCTGCCTGTGGGACAAGATGTCCTGATGTGATTTCCCAATTTGGGAGCCTGGAGACAGACAGCCTGGTCCCGAGGTGTAACACCCGTCCACAGCACCAGCTGAGGCCAGCGAGAGATACAGGCCCTGAGCATCCTCTGGCGATTAGGATCAAAGTGTGTCGGGATAAATGCCCAAAATATGAGGTAGCCCAAACCATCACTCCTGTCTCGGTGAGTTTCTGGGTGCACTTTTCAGTGTGCAGCACAAGGAAGCGGAGTGTTTAAAATCCCTTGGTGGAAGGGGCTGGGAGAAGGTGGGATGTAGGGGAGAAAGGGGGTTGGCTCCTGAGACCCCACTCTGGGCAATGCCCCATCTGTCTCATCCCCTTGAGCAGGGACTGTGTGTTCCAGTCGGCTGGTGCTTTAGAAATTCACTTTCCCTTTTTGTGCCAGTCCCCGCTCTGCTCTGTGTCACTGTTTCTCTGTCGCAGTAACAGGAGCTAATGTTTGCAACTGTCAGTGAGCCGAGCTGGAGATAAACTTCATTCTTCCAAGTATCCCTGGTGACGGTTGACACAAGGTGTGAGAGCTGAGTTATGCTCTGTGGTTCCCCCGTTAACTGTATGTCGGGTAAACCCCATCCATTCCAGCCCTTTCCCAGGGGGCAGGCGCAGGGGTGGATCTAGCTTTTTTGCCACCCCAAGCATGTCAGGCAGGTTACCTTTGCAGCGCATCTGTGGGAGGTCCGCCGGTTCTGTGGCTTCAGCATACCCAATGCTGAATTGCCACCAAAGCCGGAGGACTGATGAACCTCCCGCAGGCAGGCTAACAAAGCTGCCTGACAGCTGCCCTCACAGGGACTGGCAGGGCACCCCCAGCAGCTTGCCGCCCCAGGCATGCGTTTGGAGCGCTGGTGCCTGGAGCCACACGCTGGTTGCACGCATACAGAATTGGAAATGACTGCCTGGGATAGAGTACTGCAGAAAGACATCTGGGGGGTCATAGGGGATCACAAGCTTGATATGAGTCAACAATGTAACACTATTAAAAAAAGTGATCATCATTCTGGGTTGTATTAGCAGGAGTGTTGTAAGCAACCCACTTAATTCTCCTGCTTTCCTTCACACTGATTAGGCCTCAATTGAAATATTATTTCTGGTTATGGGTGCCACATTTCAGGAAAGAGGTGACAAATTAGAAAAAGTCTAGAGAAGAGCAACAAAAATAATTAAAAGTCTAGTAAACATGACCTATGAGGGAAGATTGAAAACTCTTGAGTTTGTTTAGTCTGGAGATGAGAAGACTGAGGGGGACATGATAACAGTTTTAAAGTACATAAAAGGAGAAGTACAAGGAGGAAAGCGACAAATTATTCTCTTTAACCTCTAAGGATAGGACAAGAAGCAATGGACTTAAATTGCATCAAGCGAAGTTTGACATTAGGAAAAACGTCCTAACTATCAGGATGGTTAAGCACTGGAATAAATTTCCCAGGGAGATTGTGGAATCTCCCTCACCTGTCAGGGATGGTGTCTAGATAACACTGAATCCTGCCATGAGTGCAGGGGACGGGACTAGATGACTTCTCCAGGTCCCTTCCAGTCCCAGGATTCTATGATTCTATAGATGGATATTGAGCTCTGAAACCTGAGGACTGATTTGTTTTTCACTCTGGTTGCAGCTCCTGTGCCCGTGCCCAGGGCCGGATTGTCTGGGGAAGTGCTGCCCCCGCGCGGCGCATGGCGGAAGGGCGGTTCTGCCGCTCGGGTTTTTGTACGAGCCCTGTCGGGGTTCCCCGCACTGTGTGTCTCGCACAGTAATAGCGGGCGGTGTCCTCGGGCTTCAGGCCGGTCATTTGCAGGTACAACAGGCTGCTGGGGTCATCTCTGGAGACGGTGAATCGCCCTTTTACCGAGTCACTGTAGTATATGCTGGAACCGTGAATTAAGGCGATCCACTCCAGTCCCTTCCCGGGAGCCTGCCGGACCCAGCTCATCCAGTAGCTGCTGAAGGTGAAGCCGGAGGCTTTGCAGGAGAGGCGGAGAGAGTCTCCGGGCTTTTTCACATCCCCTCCGGACTCCACCAGCGCCTGCGACCGGACACCTGCGAATAACAATTAGTTATGGGGAACATGAGTACCTCGGGCAATAGCACAATAATCCCCCGCCTCCCCAATACATCCAATCCATGGAAAGGGAGAATGTACCTTCCAGACATGCTGCAGTGAGAACGAGGTACAGCCAAAGCCTCATTTCCCCAGGGGTTTGAGGGGAAAGTTCTCAGGGACTGGCTGGTAACTGCACAGACACGGGTGGCTGCGGATTGTGTCTCTTAAGTGCAGTCTGGGCAGAGAGAGGGGCAGATTTAAACAGGAAACTCTGACCGTTATTTGCATATCCCCCTCCTTATAAGAGACACCCAGCATTTCCCAGCGCGAACTCAGTTCCTTGTGTGCAGTTGAGAGAAGAGGCGGCACTTTGTCTCTGTGGTACCGCCCTTGTCTCAGTCGGAGCCTCCTGCTTGGCCATAAGGAGACCAACTGGTATTTTCTTTATCCCTCCTCTAGCTCCCACACCTAACAGTGACCCTGAGGATAAACTCCACCTTCATATGTGTCTTAACCGGAAAACTACATGAATACCTTACTTAGCACATCAAATCCTGATTTACCCGGAATGCAATTCTAACACTCAATGTAAATTCTAATCTGAATTTTCTCTATGCTAACAGGGAGTTTTGTTCCTGTTTTTGTAACTTTGAAGCTGAGCCTAGAGGGGAAAGGGAATCCTCTGTGTTTTAAATCTATTTATTACCCTGTAAAATTACCTTCCATCCTGATTTTTGCAGGTGTGGTTCTTTTACTTTTTTTTAAATACAATTCTCCCTTTAAGAACTCAATTGATTTTCAGTGTCCTAAAAACCAAGGGGTTTGGTCTGTGCTCACATTGTAACAAATTGGTTGGTAGATTATTCTCAAGCCTCCCCAGGAAAGGGGGTGAAGGGGCTTCGGGGGATATTTTGGGGAAATAGGGAGTCCAAGTGGTCCTTTTCCTGAATTTTTGTCTAAATCACTTGGTGGTGGCAGCAATAACATCCAAGGACAAGGAAAGGATTTATTCGTTGGGGAAGTTTTTAACCTAAGCTGGTAGAAATAAGCTTAGGGGTCTTTCATGCAGGTCCCTACATCTGTACCCCAGAGTGGGGAGGGAACCCTGACAGAGCCACATTAACCACATTGTCCAATAAAGTTGTGAGGTAACAAAATAAAGCCCTGTAATCAATCACAACCATTGCAGTATCACTCATAGACCAATCCCTCACCCTTCAATAGATTTACTGGGGAGAAAATACCTTCCAAAACCACAGCAATGAAAACTAGGAGACAAGGCTAATTTTTCCTTCTGTTCAAGGGTAATTTCTTAAGCAATTGGCGGTGGGCTGCAGATTGTCTCCCCTGGTGCAGCCCGGGCAGAGAGAGAGAGATTTAAACAGGAGACTCTCACTTTTATTTGCATATCACTCTGTTTATAAGACACACAAGTTCTGTTGTGGAGCAAGCTCAGGTTTTTTTATCTGGGACTCAGAGAGAAGGAGCTGGATTTTCCCTCTCTGGTACAACCTCCTGCACTGTCAGTATCAGAGCATGATTGGCTTTGCACTTCCTACCTCGTTCTGAGGAGGTCAAATTCGCATCTTCTTTATCCCAACCCGAACCCTAAATTTAAGGATGAACTCTAACCTCAAATTTAACATTTACCTAATCCTAAAAGGAAATGTAAAACCTAACCTTACCCTAAATCCTTACAGTAGTGCTAAAAGTACCTCTAACTTCAGGGGTAAACTCTAACCCCATCTTTCGACTTTTACCCTCCCTTTAATTTTAATTTATACTTTGAACCTAATGGTACATCCTGAACCTTAGCCCAACCACCATATAGGTAATTTCTAACCCTATATTTTAAGACTCACTCAAACTGAATTGTTCACCTAAATCCTAAAAGCTTACTCTGACTGTAATTCTGAGAATAAACTATAACTCTAAACGTCAAAGCTAAAACAAAATGTGTAAACTTAACCCTAACCCTAACCTCAAACACTCACCTTTAACTCCTACCCTTAACCCAAATTTATGCCTTATCTCTACATCCTGTCAGACTAACACTAATTATTACTCTAAACCATTATTTTAACCCAAAATGTAGCCCTGGTCTTAACTCTAAACTTTATTCTTCCCTTAGATAAACTCTAAGCCAGGGATCAGCAACCTTTGGCACGCTGCTCGCCAAGGTAAGCACCCTAGCTGGCCGGGCCGGTTTGTTTACCTGCCACATCCACAGGTTTGGCCAATTGTGGCTCCCTTTGGCCACGGTTCACTGCTCCAGGCCAATGGGAGTTGCGGGAAGTGGGGGCCAGCACATCCCTCATCCCGTACCACTTCTCGCAGCCCCCATTGGCCAGAAGCAGCAAACCATGGCCTGTGGGAGCTGCGATCAGCCAAACCTGTAGACACAGCAGGTAAATAAACCAGCCAGGCCTGCCAGGGTGCTTACCCTGGCGAACTACATGTCAAAGGTTGCTGATCCCTGCTTTATGCCCTAAATAGTAAATCTTAGCTGTAGATGAATAGAATTTAATTCTAAGGTTATTAATGGTGAGTTACTTTATACGGCAGAACAAAGAGAGTCAGCTAATATTTTACAGCCTTCCAAGCAATAATGCCAATAGTTGATTGCAGTGGATAACCTTGTATTTGGGAGAAGATCTGGTTGGCTGTCAGATAGGATTTGAACGTGTTTCTCGTGATTCCACAGTTTAAACTGGTATGGTAGTTTGCATGGCAGATTTTTGTCTCTCTGT
This sequence comes from Gopherus flavomarginatus, assembly GCF_025201925.1. Classification (NCBI taxonomy): domain Eukaryota; kingdom Metazoa; phylum Chordata; order Testudines; family Testudinidae; genus Gopherus; species Gopherus flavomarginatus. Next base: position 2,746,321 of record NC_066627.1, on the reverse strand, counting down.
GGCATATATAATTTCTTTTTAACTGTATGAAAATTGAGAATAAAATGTTTGGGATCTTGAGTCTCATCAAATGTTACCAGGCAGAAAGACTATGACCTTTGCGTCTCTGCCTTCTGTGGACAGGGATTTGAAAAATATTGGGTTGGCACCTCAGTTAACGTGAGAAAAGATGGGCAGTGTGGGGAAAAGCCAGTTAAAAGTTATAGGCCCGTATGCATATCTTATGAAGGTCAGTAGAAAGATAACTTTTCAGAGCAAGGGACATTGTCTTAGGCCAGGGGTTCTCAACCTATTTACCATTGTGGGCCACATATGCAGCTCGCTATGTGTTATGTGGGCCACATCCACACAATATATATAGTACCTCTATGGCCCTGTGGATGTCACATGGGTCACAGCTGTGTGCTGATTGGGCCACAAGGGCCCATCAGTAGCAGGTTGAGAACCACTGGCTTAGGCCATGTATTCATGAACCTGAGTCAGCAAAGGTCTGTTGCTGTTGCTTGACATTTCGATGCATATGTTCTCACCACAGGACAGGAGTGCTTGTTTCTTCAAGTGTATGGTTAGGCTTGTCTGGGCCTCTATGTTTATGTATGGGTATGTTTGTCAGTGCACATGCGTGTTTGTATGTGTTTGTATATATGTGTTTCTGTGTGTGTTTGGAATGGGAAAAGGGGTGAGAATATATCTTTCCATGACTATGTCTGATGCTCAGAGGAATATCAGGCTGGGTGAATTCAATCTCTGGTGAAATGAGAAAAGGGGAGGTTTTTGTCTGAGCTCAGAATCACTGTGTCTCTGGAGCAATAATACATGGCGGTGTCCTCCACTTTCAGGTGACCAGGTAGAAGTTGGTGCTGTCCTTGGAGGCTGTGAATCGGCCCCGGACGGAGGAAGTGTAGCACTTGCTGTTTGCCTCATCATAAAAAGCAGCCAGCCACTCCAGTCCTTCCTGGGCTCCAGTATGATCCAGTAGCTGCTACGAGCGAACCCGCTGGTGGCACATTGCAGCATATGGGACTCTCCAGGCTTCTTCAGCGCTGGACCTGACTGGGTCAGATTAGAACCACTTGTGAATGGGCCCCTGGGGGAGAAGAGAAAATGGGTCAGATTGTAAATAAACCTCAGTCACCACATGAAACCATCATTAGCCCTGGGCTCAAGGAGTGAATGAAAATAATCAGGGAACAGTGAGAGAGCCAGCCACACTGGGCAGTTTTTACATTAGTCGCTGGGAGCAGGGGCAGCCCGTCCATGTAGGTGAACAAGGTGGTCGCCTAGGATGCCAAGTTAAGTGGAGTGCCAAATTGGAGAAAAAAAAATCAAATAAAAAAATGAAAAAGATGAACAAAAATACAAATAAAATATTTCAATTCCCATGCACGTATGGAGGGAATATGAATTATAATTAATTTCTCTACATTTCTGACAATTTATTCATATGTCAAATATTTTATTTACTGCAAAAATAAATAATATTTTAGTGAAAAAAATTCAATTTGTGACATAGGGTCAAGATGACCCACTCCACAATTTTGGTAAGCAACAACTCAGCCACAATGAAACAAATCCACCAGTGTCAAGAGCTGCAATGCTAGTGACACCTCACTCGAATATACATCAAGGTCGCATAACCAGAAATTCATCTATAGCAGACAGGGGCAGCTCTAGCTTCTTTGCTGCCCCAAGCAAGTGCGCCTGCAGGAGGTCTGCCGGTCTGCGGCTTCAGCTGCCGAATTGCCTCTGGGTGACTAGTGGACCTCCCGCAGGCAGGTCACCAAAGGCGGCCTGACTGCTATCCTTGCAGGAACTGGCAGGGTGCCCCCGGCAGCTCACTGCCCCAGGCACATGCTTGGAGCGCTGGTGCCTGGAGCCCTCCCTGGGCAGATGGGCCCAGCTCCAATAGTAGCTGCTGATGGAGATTCCAGAGACTTTACAGGTGATACTGAGGATCTCTCCGGGCTTCACCGTCCCAGGGTCGGTCTGGACCAGCTGCACCTGAAAGAGGACACCTGGGGAAAGGGAAACAAAGAGAGGAAGGAATGAATCACAGAACATATTTATGGATCGGACCCTATTTCCTTCCTTTCCCAGAGACACTCACAGGTGAGAGCAGGGAAAGGAAAAGCAACGGAGTTTTCATTCTTGTTTTCATAGTATGAGGGAAGCGGGTACAACAGGGCAGTTTTGTGGTTGGGGGGATACAGAGGTTCCTAAAGATCAGTAGCTCTCAAACTGGGGCCACTGCTTGTGCAGGGAAAGCCCCTGGTGGGCTGGGCCGGTTTGTTTACCTGCCCCGTCTTAGGTCCAGCCCATGGTTTTCTGTTCCAGGCCAATAGGGGCTACGGGAAACAGTGGCCAGCACACCCCTCAGCCCACGCTGTTTCCAGCAGCTCCCATTGGCCTGGAGCAGTGAACTGCGGCCAGTGGGAGCTGTGATCGGCAGGACCTGCAGATGGGGCAGGTAAACAAACTGGCGCGGCCCACCAGGGGCTTTCCCTACACAACCGCAGCCCCAGTTTGAGACCCCTGCCCTAGATAAATGTCAGAGAGATTTGATGACAACACAGAAGTCTCGACTCTTTGGTGCCGATTTACCCACTGGAACAGGAGCTGCGGTGTGGGCGAGGAAATGTCCTTCTGGAGAACATCAGCCAATGTGATCCCAAAAGGAAAACATAGACACACAGAGAGATATACACACACAGACAGACAGACACACACACACACTCTCTGAGAGAAAGAGAGAGACACACATGTCATAACCTTAGTCCCAGATTTGGACCTTAGCGTCCAAAATATGGGGGTTAGCATGAAAACCTCCAAGCTTAGTTACCAGCTTGGACCTGGTACTTGCTGCCACCACCCAAAAAATTAGAGTGTTTTGGGGCACTCTGGTCCCCCTGAAAAACCTTCCCTGGGGACCCCAAGACCCAAATCCCTTGAGTCTCACAACAAAGGGAAATAATCCTTTTTCCCTTCCCCCCTCCAGGGGCTCCTGGAGAGATACACAGACACAAGCTCTGTGAATCCAAACAGAGTGACTCCCCCTCTCCGTTCCCAGTCCTGGAAACCAAAAGCACTTTCCTCTTCACCCAGAGGGAATGCAAAATCAGGCTAACAAATCCAACACACACAGATCTCCCCTGATTTCTTCCTCCCACCAATTCCCTGGTGAGTACAGACTCAATTTCCCTGAAGTAAAGAAAACTCCAACAGGTCTTAAAAGAAAGCTTTATATAAAAAGAAAGAAAAATACATACAAATGGTCTCTCTGTATTAAGGTGACGAAATACAGGGTCAATTGCTTAAAAGAATATTGAATAAACAGCCTTATTCAAAAAGAATACAAATTAAAGCACTCCAGCACTTATATTCATGCAAATACCAAAGAAAAGAAACCATATAACTTACTATCTGATCTCTTTGTCCTTACACTTCGAAACAGAAGACTAGAAAGTAGAAACTACTTCTCCAAAGCTCAGAGAAAGCAAGCAGACAGAAAAAAAAGACTCAGACACAAACTTCCCTCCACCCAGAGTTGAAAAAATCCGATTTCCTGATTGATCCTCTGGTCAGGTGCTTCAGGTGAAAGAGACATTAACCCTTAGCTATCTGTTTATGACAATATACACACACAGACAGACAGACAGACACACACACTCTCTGAGAGAAAGAGAGAGACACACACACACAGACAGATACACACATACATATACATACATACAGGCACATGCACAGACACACACAAAGATACACACACCCTGACAGAAAGAGACACACACACACACAGACATACATACAGATAGGCACACACGGACACACAGAGTCTGTGTGCAGGAGACGGGTCAACACCCAGCGCTCTCTGCTGAACTGGCTTCACTGCTCTGTTTAAAATCCGCTCCCTCTTTTTGTATGGTCCCTGCTTTGCCCTGTGTCACTGTGTCTCTGGTGCAGTAATAGATGCCGGTGTTTGCAGCTGTCAACGAGCTCAGCCGCAGATAATATTTGGCGTTGGAGGAATTCACGGAGATGGTGATTCGGCCTTGGAGAGACGGGGCGTAGCTTGTGCTCCCAGACCAGTATCCCATCCACTCCAGCCCATGGCCTGGGGCCTGGTGTATCCAGTTCCAGTAACGGCTGCTGGTGACGGTGCCCCACCTGGTGACGGTGTCCCCCTCAGTGACCGTGCCCCCGGTGACAGCGCAGGTGAGTGTGAGGGTCTCTCCGGGCTTCAGCACCCCCGGGCCAGACTCCTGGAGCCGGAGCTGGGACCGGACACCTGGGGAAAGCAGGGATCGGTCAGATTCAAACCCACCTTCCCCCCAAAGCAGCGCCGCCTCCCGCAGCCTCCCGCTGACACTCACCCGGGGCCAGAGCCAGGAGGAGCAGGGGGAGGAGCAGAGAGTCCATTGTGCGCTAGGCGGGGACAACACAGAGCTCGCAAGGGGCAGCTCGGGGCCTGGGGAACTGCGGGTCTGGGCGCCCCGGGGCCGCTACTTCAACACAGAGCCCGGAGCGGGGATTTGCATAAGGTGGGAGAGCCCCAGGAAGGAGAGAGAGGGAGAGAGAGAGAGATATGAGAAAAAGGATGGGGGGCGGGCTCTGCCTCTCTGTGTGCACCCTGGACAGAATGTGTAACACACACACACACACACACACACACACACACACACACACACACACACACACACACACACACACACACATGCTTTGCTCAATTGTGGCAGAGGAGGAAAATACAAAACTCCATAGTGAATTGAACTCTCACACCTCACCGCTGTATCTCTCATCAGTTTCTGGTGTCAATTCATTCACTCGTGTAGCCAAAGGACGCTCTGAAGAAGTTGAATTTCGAGCCCAGGAACTTCAGTTGTTCTTATTCGGTACCTTTCCTTGTTTCAAAGCCCCAAACAATTCCCCCAATGCTTCCCAAACTCAACAGTTATTGATTATTGACACCTGTTGATTGGTTATTGATAGGATGCACAGGCGTAGCTGGGCAGGCAGTTAGCGGGCTCTATTACGTTATTAAGGGGAACTTGGGGTCCAGATCCACTTGACATCTTCCCAGATCTGACACTTATATTTCCAAGGACAAGGAGCTCAGTTTCTGGAGGGATATGGACAGTTCTCTTCTCTTCCAGAACAACACGTTGGCGAAGGGTTTCTGTAACTTTAAATAGTCTTAGAGATCTTCTATTCCAGGGCTGGGGATGGGTCACGTTCAAGGAGAGGGGGGGAAGCAGGGTGTTTGCCGGGGATCTCTCAGTGAAATAACTTTGAATTGGCACCACGATCTCTGCTACTGCCCCTGCACTGACACACCAGCTTTGAAGTTGATCTGACTATATGGACAGTAATGTATTATTTCTGTGATGCGTCCAGTCCTCTCCAACCCCCAGTGGAAATCCTGTCCATGTTACAGTGTCCATGTCCATTTCTTTCTCTGCCACAGACTCCCTGAGGGTCCCTGAGAAAGTCACTTAGCATGGCTGGTCCTCACTTCCCCCTCTGTCAAATGGGATTAACATCACCCCCCACCAAACAGGGATGTGGTGAGGAAAAATACATTGATAAGAGTGTGAGGCTCAGATACTGAGGTGATGAGAGCCATAAAATTACCTACTATAGAAAAATACATGATCACAGTGTGACCCTGCCTCAGTTCCCAATACCGACTTACCAGTCTCCTAGAAGTGCTGTGAGGCTCAGTACAGACTGTAAGGCGCTCGGGTAACATGGTAGTGGGTGCCCTTAAGAGAGCTCGGTAGAGAGGGAGAGAGACAGAAGCAATGGCTGGAAAGTCAATACATATTCCCAGCTGGAAAGGGAATAGACACTCCCCAGACCAGGGGAAAGTTGTGTGTGTGTATCAGTGGGGTGAATGAGCTCTGTTTTGGGGGGTGTCCGGGCTCCTGTATCCTTATTAGCTGCACTGGATGGAAGGACATGCTGGTTGGTGTGAGGATGAATGTGGCTGGTGACGGGGATACCATGGCAGAGAGATTTAAAATGTTTATAGGGTTACTAAATCCCTCCTTGCTTTGATTGTGGAAGATCAAACTCTTTCCTACAGGGACACAAGATCATGGGATGTGTGTTGCACGCAGTCACCCTGTTTACTTTTCGCAGAAAGATGGGATGAGAAAGTCAGCAGGGAGAATTTACACGGCTTGAATTAAACCGTCAGAATGTAAATCAGTTCAGCACCTGTGTGCAAACACGTTTTCACGGAGCGATCACTTCACTGGTTTCTATTTCTGTCTTCATGAATTTTCACCACGTGCAAGTGAAAACAGAGGCTGTCCCTTTTCAGCCATCTAGCGGAAAGGGGCGTCTCCTGCTTTTCTACAGGAATAACTTTCACAGAGTCATGAAACTGTGTTGGCTCCGCTTCGCCTTTCTGTCTGGGCCCTGCTCTGCTCTGTGTCACTGTGTCTCCCCTGGCGCAGTAATACACGGCAGTATCTGCAGCTGTCAGCGAGCGGATCTGCAGGGAGAACTGGTTCTTGGAGGAGTCGGTGGAGATGGTGATTCGGCTCTGGAAGGACGAGGCATAGTTCGTGTTCCAGGTGGAACCGCTGTAATATCCCCGTCCCAGCCACTCCAGCCCTGTCCCAGCGGGCTGCCGGATCCAGTCCCAACCGTAACCACTGGTGATGGAGTAACCCGAGACAGCGCAGCTCAGTGTGAGGGTCTCCCCTGGCTTCATCGCTCCTGGGCCGGACTGGACCAGCTGTACCTGGGAGAGGACACCTGGGAAAAGAACAGAGCTGACTCTTGCCTGAAAGCGGTGCATTCCCCACCTTGGTGTTTCTCAGGGTCCCATGAAATACTCACCTGATGGGGCGGCGAGTAGGAAAAGGGAGAAGAGCAGTGACAGTGTCATGGTGATTGTTAATGGAAACACTCCCCAGTGGGCAGGACAGGGCAGTTTTGTATCTGGGGAGAGACTGAGGCTCCTAGAACCAGGGGTTTGTATTTAACCAGGAACCCCTGGGGCAGGGATTTGCATGCGGGTTCCCCAGGGTGAATATAAGAGATGACGGGGATGACCCTCAGTACATGGTGATGTCCCTACGGGGACAGTGTTACCAGATTTACCCATTACTTTTGAGTATGCTCATTTATTTGGGTTACTCTTTGAGGGCAGGAGGCTTCTGTAATTATATCAATGTACAGCTTGTGTCACGTGTGTTTTCATATGGATCTCTACTTCTCCCTTATGCAAGCACTTTCAAACTGCCACCCTTATGTGTCCCAGATTCAGCAGGTCTCTATCCCCACTCTCACGTCACTATCATACTGGTAGTAACCTACTTGATGAGCAAACCCCACAGTATTCTGGGCGCTGCAGGGATCTTTAGCTCAGGTGAAAGAAGCGTTGCTGCAGAGTAAAAAGACAAAGGAGTAAAATTCAGGGAGAGAGAGAAGCAACCAACTTAATCATAAAAGTTATTTATTGAATAAAAGTGATAACTACACAAGGAGGGCTAAACCCACAGAACATACATTATTAAAGGTTAATACCTAAGGTAGAAGGGAAAACAGAGAGAGAGAGAGAGACAAAGAGGAGGAGGCTCTCATGGCTCCCCGAATCTTGAAGTGATGGCTGTTCCCAGGTAATGGTGGTAGCTCAGGGTTCTGCGTGCAGGAGACAGGCAGATCCCCCAGTACAATCAGTCAGGAGATGGAGTCCCAGTGGAACTGATGCATAGCTTGGATCTAAGCATCAGAACACTTATGTGAATATAGGGAGAGGTTCTTGGGTGCAGTGTGATCCAGACCAGCCCTGACCTGTGTTTGCTTCCGGCACTAGAGAAGGAGAAATTCCTTCAGTGAATGAGGAGGGGGCTGGGCATGGAGATAAGACGCATCTTCAGGGCTGTTGTGTGATTATAGAGGTGAGGGGCCCTCAGCTAAGAATGAACAGTCCAGCTACTGTGGGTGGGTGTGTAACTGGCCCTGCTGTGTGACCCTGTGTCAGAGAGTGTGGGGGAGTCAGAGTCCTGCATCCCCAGCTTCCTGCGATCACCATGACTCTCAGCCAGCCAGTAAAACAGAAGGTTTATTTAGATGACAGGAACACAGTCCCAGACAGGTCTTGCAGGCACAGACAACAGGATCCTCCCCAGTTAGGGCCACCTTGGGGTCCCAGGAGCATCACAGCCCCCTTGGGGGGTCAGAGCCCTGTCTCTCTTTCCCTCCATTCTCCAGCCTGCTCCTGAAACTCTCTCACTCTCCAGCGTCTCCTCCCCCAGCCTTTGTTCAGCTTCCCGGGCAGAGGTGTCACCTGGCCTCTAACCTCTTCCTGGGTTCTCACGTTACATGCTCGGGTATCTTCCCTCAAGGCCAGTCTCCCACCCCCCAATGCAGACCGGCCTCCCAGGCCAACATTCCTCACTCAGCATTCACAGACCCAGGGGCGGCTCCAGGCCCCAGCACGCCAAGCACATGCTTGGGGCGGTATGCGGTGGGGGGCGCTCTACCAGTCACTGGGAGGGTGGCAGGCGGCTCCGGTGGACCTCCTGCAGGAGCCACGGGACCAGCGGACCCTCCTCAGGCATGCCACCGGCGACTGGCAGGGCGCCCCCCTGCGGCATTCTGCTATGCTTGGGGCCGCGAAATGTCTAGAGGCGCCCCTGCACAGAGCACATTAAGAACAGTCGCAGTTCGTCACACCCTGGGAAGTCATTTCTCCAGGCTGTGCTTCTCCTTCCCCTTTGTCTGTGCAGACTGTGAGCTCTTCAGGGTAGGGACAGAAAGCAGATGCCCAGGGCAGTGACCTCTTCTCAGCTGGGGAGTGTGGGCACTAATATATTGACAATAACCACAACTCCTAATGTCCAGTTATCTACACCAGGAACAATAATACATTGACTCTGTGAGGGAAAGTGGCTGAAAGCTAAGTAGGGTCATGTGTCAAAGTGCGACATTTCCTCTCCCGAAGCCGGGTTGTAAGGCAGGGTGGTGGCACTTCCAGTTTCTATTCTATTCTGTCTGTACGTTCTGATACAGAGGTTACCACATCTGGGCACCTCCCTGTGTATTGCTCTCACTCACCTTGCAGTTCCTATCACTGTGTGAAGTTTCGCACATTCCCATTTCCCTGTCCTGGCCCTGTCCGTGGTGACATCACCAGTTTTTCCAGCCAGGCTCAGCAGTGAACCCTGAGGTGTGAATGGCAGGTGAGTGGGAGGGAAGCAGCGGGGGATGAGAGCACACGGGGAGAGTCAGGGTTTGCTGGTGATTTCCTTGTTTAACCCTTAGTCCTGCAATGAGAAGTGACATTGTTGTCACTGCTGTTCTGCAATATCAGGGTATTGACTGCTTGTGTGAACTTAATGAAACCTTCACTCGTAGAGATTCTTGCTCCTTCTCTGTACCTGTCTCTGTGTGTCTGAGAGGAAGATCACAGCATTAAATGCCCTGAATGTCTGTATAGCAACCGCTTCCCCTTTTTGTGCCAGTCCCGCTCTGCTCTGTGTCACTGTGTGTCTGGCGCAGTAATAGGTGCCGGTGTCTGCAGCTGTCAGCGAGCAGAGCTGCAGGGAGAACTGGTTCTTGGCGGTGTCTGCAGAGATGGTGATTCGGCTCTGGAAAGCCAGGGCGTAGCTGCTGCCCTGGCTAGGTCCGTATATATGCCCCATACATTTCAAGCCTTTCCCAGGAGCCTGCCGGATCCAAGCCCAGTCAGAGCCAGAAGAAATGGAGTAACCAGACATGGTGCAGGTCAGTGAGAGGGGCTCTCTGGGCTTCAACACACCGGGCCCGGACTGGACCAGCTGGATTTGGGACCGGGCACCTGCAAAGACAGGACACGTTACAGTTAAATCCTTCCCTCTCTTCCTCAGGGTTTGGTCATTTCCCCCGAAATTCTCCTCCTGACTTACAGGGCGAGATGGCGAGTAACACCAGGAGCGACAGCACATTTTCCATCATTTGAAAAGCGGAGAAAAAAGTGACAAAAATGAAATTACCTTCAGCCCCTGGGCAGGTGGGTCCTGGGAGAACTCAGGAGCTGCTATTTAAATGGGGATCATGACTGGGAGATTTGCATAAAGATCAGACCCTCCAATATCACCGTTGAAAAGGAGCTGAAACCACTCGAGCTCTTTAGCTCTGTGAGTCTCTCAGAGTGGTGTAATCGGGCAGGGAAATGAACCAGCCTGCAACTGCACCCTAACTTCCTCCCAGATGTTGCACCCCCTGCCCTGAGCCCCCTCCCACACCCTAAATCCTGGCCAGATCCCGCACTGCAACTTTTTAAATATTGTTTTTATAAAGTGCTCTTACCCAAAGCACTTTACAATAGTTAGCTAACGGTACAAACAATATTTGGAAAGACCATTAAGTGGTCAATCAATCAAGGTCCCTCACTTCATTTTCATGTACTTGATTACTTAGAGGAGGAGGATGAAAAAATGAGAATGACAAATGGGGGCAGGGGGGACATAAGAGAGAATGTTCTTTTTCCTGGCTGGGTCTCAAGGAAGGGCCCCAAAAATGAAGCTGAGCACAGGGCCCCAGTAACTCTAAATCTGCTACTGCTCCCTTTTCTTTGGTTTAAACCTGTTGCCTATTCATTTCATTTGGTGACCCCTAATTCTTGTGTTATGAGGCTAAGTGCATCCATGGCTATTAGCCAAGGTGGCCAGGAACACACCCCCATGCTCCCGTTGTCTCTAGAAATCTGGCTACCAAAATCTGGGACTAGACTACACGGGATGGATCACTCAACAAACTGCCCTTTTCTGTTCATTCCTTAGGCAGCACTTGGCTTTGGTCCCTGTCAGAGGAGAGGCTACTGAGCTAGATGGACCATTACTCTCACCCTGTAGATCCAGTGCTACATCCGAGAGCAGGTTCTTTTACTGGTGCCGAACACCATAACTTTGGGCACCTGCTGTTTGTTATTTGATTATAAAGTTGTTGCTCCTTTGAGATGAAATCAATATGATGATGTTGCCTTTAATTTTGCAAAAAGGGCTCTGCGATTCTTTGTCCTTTCCCGACATTGATGAGACTTGTCCCGCCCCCCGGAGCCCTGGAAACAGGGGATGATATGATGGGATATGGGAATTTTTGGCTTTCCACACCCAGGCTGCTGCATAATCGACTCAGCTCCCTGTCTGGGCCTGGCTGCGGTAGGATTCCATTCTGCTTGGGAGCAGAGCCCCAGTCTGGTGGCATCCAGAGCTGCAGCTGCTGCTGCGGAAACGCCTCACGCATTGCTGACTGGATGTGGGAGTGAGATGCCCAGGTGGGAAGGGGGGATTTTTGTAGGTGGGGACCGGGCAGGGAGAGAGATGAGCTGAGTTACCCACTTTCTCTCAGGCAGTGTCTGGCAGAGACCAGAACTGACCCGAATCTCCTTAACCCAGCCCCCCGCCTTTCCCCTAATCCTACCCTTCCTCCCACCCACCGTCACCCCGAGGCAGTTCTTCTACATGAAACACACCTACTAATAAGGCTCCTCAGCCTGCGGTTCAGATTCTGCCCTGTGTCCTGCCACCACAGCCTGTGTTCTGACAAAGCCCAGGAGCTACCTCTTCTCTCCATTCCCTTTTCCATCCCTCTCATCACAGCTGCTTTTCAGGCTCTGCTGCCTAAACCAGCCCTTCCCCCACGTTCAGATGCTGCTCCTTCCCCGTCTGACATTCCCATGAGAGTGTCATTTCCCTGAGGCCATTGCTTAATTATATCAATTTCATACATTTTCCTAATACATTTTCCTAATTAATAACCAACGCTCCAATACAAGGACACCTTTTACTCAATTGTGAAGAAAGAAAGAAAGAAAGAAAGAAAGAAAGAAAGAAAGAAAGAAAGAAAGAAAGAAAGAAAGAAAGAAAGAAAGAATTAGTTCAAGTGCAGGCCAAGGGATAGAAGCTAAACCCCGGACAGGCACTTTTCTACCAAATGAGAGAGCATACTTGGGGTTAGACGAGATCTGAGTGTTCTAGGGAGTCATCACTGGTTTAGAAACAGAGGTGCACCAGTTTATCATAGGCCTTGTCTACAGGAGAAATTAGTTTTGGTAGAACCTAAAATGTGAATTTAAATCCATGTGTACATGTCCTGGTCCTACCCGGCTTCTGAGTTTGGGAGTGTGAATTGTTTGGTGCCCAAAGCGAGTCAGAGCGAGCCAGATTCCCAGAAGTGGATAATCGCTCACAGCTGTGACTGACGTCACTCAGCGATGCAGGCCCAGAGTATCTCACCATTCATGTCACCGTCACCGCTGTCTCAGTGAGTCCCTGGCTGCACATTTTGGTGCGCAGCACGAGGAAGCGAAGTGTTTAACATCCCTTGGTAGGAGGGGCTGGGATGTAGGGAGAGAAACGGGGTTGGCTCCTGAGACCCCACTGTTAGCAATGCCTTGTCTGTTTCTTCCCCTAGAGCACGGATTGGCTGTTCACGTCAACTGACTATTAAAATCCGCTTTTCCGTTTTGTGCCAGTCCCGGCTCTGCACTGTCACTGTGTATGGTGCAGTAATAGGTGCCGGTGTCTGCAGCTGTCAGCGAGCTGAGCTGGAGATAAACTTCTTTTTTAGAGGTGTCCCTGGTGATAGTGACACGAGGCTTGAGAGCCGAGTTATACTCTGTGGTCCCTCCCTGTGCAGAGCTGCAGATAAAGCCCAGCCACTCCAACCCTTTCCCGGCTTTTTCCTCCCAGAAAGACCTAAGGAGTTAGGCAGACACATCTCATTGAATGTAAAATTGAAGTAATTTCACTTCATTTGCAATCACATTGGGAACAATTCAGTAATTTTCATAGCTATTAAGACCAGATGGGACTACCAAGGGACATAATCACTTTTACTCTCTTTCGCTTTCTCTCTTGCTTGTATCACTGGTCCCCCTGCTGGAAGGAATGAAATCTGGTGTGTGCGCGCGTGTGTGTATGTGTGTGTGTACACACGTTCTACACTCACAGAGATGATGATGTGATTCCAATCCCATTGAGATTAACTGTTTCGACTTTCTCTGTGTGAACACTCTTGCACTGATTATAAATCTTGCTTCCAGCATTTTCCTGGCTCCCAAGCTGAACTGCTGGAACGAATTTGAAACTGAAATAAGAACGTGCACACACAAAAGTGGCACCCATTTAACTAAACTGATTTATATTGATTCGGAGTAATTGATATTTGTAGGTTAGTCCCCAGGGAGCAATAGCTGTTATTCTTTAAGGTCACCATGCCATGATTCTCAGGAATGTTTAGCACAGGAGTCTATTTGGGGAGGGGGGGAGTGGAAAGGGGAAACAGAAGATGTCCCTTCATTTCCATCTACTGCAAATGTCTTGTGTTTGTGTTTCCCTTTCTCTAGACAGATAAATTACAGCAAGACAGAGACCTGAAAGTCTGCTCAGAATCCACGCCCCCTTGTTGCACGGGTCCCTGCTTGCTCTGTGTCACTGTGTCTGCCTGGTACAGTAATAGCTGGCGGTGTCTGCAGCTGCCAGGGAGCTGCAGGGAGATCTGGTTCTTGAGGGAATCAGGGCAGATGGTGATTTGGCTCTGGAAGGATGAGCCGTAGTCTGTCTACCAGGTGGAACGGCTGTAATATCTCCGTCCCAGCCACTCCAGCCCTTTCCCAGCCCAGCAGTTCGTGGAGTATGTACATAAGCTATACTAAAGACAAACCTACAATAAAGGTTTCCAGTTTGTGAGGGACCCCATGGAGCCAGTCTCTAGGAAACAGATACATTCATGGAGGTTAAGTCCATTAATGGCTATTAGCCAGGATGTGTAAGGAATGGTGTCCCTAGCTTCTGTTTATCAGAGGGTGGAGATGGACAGCAGGAGAGAGATCACTTGATCATTACCTGTTAGGTTCACTCACTCTGGGGCACTTGGCATTGACCATTGTTGGTAGACAGATACTGGGCTCGATGGACCTTTGGTCCGACCTATTATGGCCATGCTTATGTTCTAAGCTAAATGAACCCAAAGTTATGGAGACAGATATGAGTCAAGGAAGCCAGCAGAGTATCAGAAACCTGGAAAAATCTCTCACTGGATGGGCTCAGGCATTTGGTCACAAGCTGAGGTGCTTCGAAGTTTTTTTTTTTAAGCAGAAGTGTTTTTTATTGTTTCTTTAAACAATCAAACACAGCAAGCAGCAAATATTTGGCCACACACTTCTGAAACCCCAAACCATGTTCAGGTTTTGGCAGACTAATTTCAGCTTTTCAATTAAAAAAAACACAACAAATTTTGAAGGAAAGCAGACTTTGTTATTTTTTTCTGCTTTTAAAACCCCCCTAGTTTTCGATCCAAAAAAAGTTTTGATGGAAAATATTTGTCCAACCCTTTTAATGAGCTTTAGTGCCTTTTAGCACTAGCTGAAGCTGAGAACCAGTGATATCTTGTAAAGGCTAATTGAAAAGAAGTTTTCTCAAAACTGGGTTTGTGCCGAGATGCGGAAGCTTTTTAAATGCTTTTTTTCCCCCAGGGCTGCCGAGGGGTGGGGGGTGGGGGACGGGGCAAGTGAGTTAATTTGCCCTGGGGCCACAGAGGCCCTCATGAGAATATAGTATTCTATAGTATTGCAACTTTTTTTATGGAAAGGGCCCCCAAAATTGCTTTGCCCCAGTCTCCCTGAATCCTCTGGGAGGCCCTGCCTAGCACAGTAATAGGTACTGGTGTCTGCAGCTGTCATGGAGTGGATCTGCAGGGAGACCTGGCTCTTGAAGTAGTCCGCAGAGATGGTGATTCGGCTCTGGACAGATGACCTGTAGACTGTTGTCCATGTGGAACTGCTGTAATATCCCCTTCCCAGCCACTCCAGCCCTATCCCAGGAAGCTGTTGGGTCCAACTCCAATAGTAACTGCTAGCGATGGAGAACCTAAGACAGCGCAGGTCAGGGTGGGTTTCTCCAGGTTTCACCGCTCCCGGGCTGGACTCGATGAGCTGCACCTGAGAAAGAACATCTGAAAGCAGCAGAGATATTATCCACCAGAGGAGTCTGCAGCTCAGTCCGTTATTTCCCCAGTGTCCCATAGACACTCACAGCTAGGGGCCGATAACAGAGAAAGGAAAAGCAGCAGAAATTTCATTCTCGTGTTCACATAGTGAGGAAACTCCACAGGGGCAGGACCAGGCAGTTCTGTGCCTGGGAGGGACTGAGGATCCTAGAACCAAGGGTTTGTATCTAACAGGAACCTCCTTGGTCAGGGATTTGCATGCGGGGTTCACTCAGCAGGTATAAAGGGAGGGACGCCTCTCGGAGGCAGCAGTCTCTGGTGGGAAGCAGAGTCACGCATCCCCTCATGACCCAAAGTCAATTCACCTTCATTGGAGTTCTTCAAAGGGAGGCAAGGGGCTGTGGATCGGGTCTCTACACTGGGGGTTTAGAATCCAGCCACGCCTGGTGCTGAATGCCCCGGGCAGAGCTGAACAATAGAAACGAGACAGGTGATGTCCAGAGATGTGAGATGCTCCTAGGAGTGTCTGATGGGGAAGGAACTGCTGCTGAGGGGACTCACAGGCTGGTTCCAGGCACCAGAGTGTGAGAAATCCCCACAGGGAAAGGGGAGAGAGCTGGGCACAGAGGGCAGATGCATCTTCTGGGCTCTGTCAGAATAAAGGCCATGACGGCATTAACCCAGGGACAGTCTAGACGAGAGCACACTCTCAGGGGAAATGCATCACCTTAGTGTCCACTGCTTCTCCTGTAGCAGAGATACCTGTGTGTGAGAGAGAGACAGCGGGGGCCTGCTGGAGGAAATGAAACTTGCTCTGTGCGTAGGGGTATGTCAGTGTTCAAACCCAGACAGTCCCTTACACTGGCCTGTAAAGTATCCGATGACTCCAAGCTGTGTCTGGTACAATTAGGTTCAGGATATTTCTGAGAAAAACCGGGAATACTGAACTGTTACTCTAACCACAAACCTGTATTTATCCCCTAATCCCAATCCAAACCCTAAATTATTCTTTAATTTAACTTTAACCATGCTCCTAATTCCGCATTTAAATTCTGAGGAAGTCTTTGTACAGACTGACCCATGGAAAGTGTCCTAAAATGTCTGGAGTTTCTATTTGTGTGTTGCTGTGACTACCAGGGAACATTCTATATGGCTGAGGAAGCTGGTGGGAGACATGGGAACATGGGCAATGTGGTTTCTAAATTTGAATGGGCCAGAGGATTCTTAAAGGTGTTGAAGCTCCTACCTCCCCTTGCTTTCATCGGGAGTTAGGCAATTAAATAATGTTAAAAAATTAGTCCTAAGGACATCAGAGTTTCGCTTATTTTGATTCCATATTGTCAATTTTCTTCCTATCAAGACAAAGAATCACTTTACATCTGCTATCCAAAACCTTCTGCTAACGATATCCATAACCTTAATCATAGCCCTAACCTAATCCTACATTTATTTCTAACTTTACCCTTAATCCTAACTTTGTCCTCTCTCTCGAGCTCCAATCCAGATCCTAATTTTTACTCGAATACTGACCCTCACCCTAACCAGAAACCTGTACATATCCCCTAACCCCAATACTACTTTATTCTTTAACCTAACCAAAACCCACCCCCAATCTCTTTATCTTGACACATAAAATGTATTATTTCCCTCTCTCTGG
This sequence comes from Gopherus flavomarginatus, assembly GCF_025201925.1. Taxonomy (NCBI): domain Eukaryota; kingdom Metazoa; phylum Chordata; order Testudines; family Testudinidae; genus Gopherus; species Gopherus flavomarginatus. Next base: position 2,729,721 of record NC_066627.1, on the reverse strand, counting down.
GTCTCCTCTAAATTCTCACCAAAAGGCAGCCAAGACAGAGAAGAAAATTCCTGAGACTGTTCCATCTTGAGTGTTTGTTTACAGGGGATAAATGGCCCCAGCACCCAGGAATCACCAATTTGGACCCTGCACAGCTCTCTCTGGGTTGCTGCAATTCTGAGGCGGTGGGATTTTGTGCCAGGAGGACAGTTATGACTTCCAGTGCTTCTGTTTGTGGCTATCTCACCCAGATTGTTGGTGCTTCAAGATCTTTGATAATTCCAGCCCCTCATGCCCTTTGAGACTCTCCTCCTGGGTTAGGAGCCAGAGCAGCTCCACCTACAGAGAGTTGACAAAGGGGCTGTCTTTGAAATATGTACATAAGAACGGCTGTACTGGGTCAGACCAAAGGTCCATCCAGCCCAATATCCTGTCTACTGGCAGTGGCCAATGCCAGGTGCTCCAGAGGGAGTGAACCTAAACAAGTGACCTCTCTTCTGCCATTCATCTCCACTCTCTGACAAACAGAGGCTAGGGACACGATTCCTCACTCATCCTGGCTAATAGCCATTAATGGACTTAACCTCCATGAATTTATCTAGTTCTCTTTTAAATGCTGTTATAGTCCTAGAGTTCACAACCTCTTCAGGCAAAGAGTTCCACAGATTGACTGTGCGCTGTGTGAAGAAGAACTTCCTTTTATTTGTTTTAAACCTGCAGCCCATTAATTTAATTTACTGCCCCCTAGTTCTTGTATTATGGGAACAAGTAAATAACTTTTCCTTATTTACTTTCTCTACGTCACTCATGATTTTATATACCTTGTTCATATTCCCTCCTTAGTCTCCTCTTTTCCAAGCTCACAAGTCCTAGCTTCTATAATCTCTCCTCATATGGGATCCATTCCAACCTCCTAATCATTTTAGTTGCCCTTCTCTGAGTCTGTTCTAGTGCCAGTATATCTTTTTTGAGATGAGGATACCATGTCTCTACACAGTATTTAAGATGTGGGCGTATCATGGATTTATATAAGGGCAATAAGATATTCTCTGTTTTATTCTCTTTCCCATTTTTAATGATTCCTAACATCCTGTTTGCTTTTTTGACCACCTCTGCACACTGCGTGGACGTCTTCAGAGAAGTATCCACGATGACTCCAAGATCTTTTTCCTGATTAGTTGTAGCTAAATTAGCTCCCATCATGTTGTATATATAGTTGGGGTTATTTTTCCCAATGTGCATTACTTTACATTTACGGTTGGAAGTAATATCCTGGATCCTGTGAAAATTACTGGCCTGTAGATAAGCAGAGTTTGGAGATAATTAGGCTTTGCAGATTTGGTTTTTTAAAAATAGTTTTGACAGCCAATATTGATGTCTATTTGAAACCATTTTTGATTGTTATATAGTTGCACAGAATTGTGTGTTTTCAGCATGATTTTACTTTGAGAATTTGTAAATTTCAATGCTGGTGATGGAAATATGTTTTCAAAGGGGGGGTGGGATTCTGTGTTTGATGAAATTCGGGTTTACCAACCTTTATCAATATAAATCTGCTCTGTCCAAGCCTGCAGATAATGCAAGACCTGAGATATTAAATACCCTGCTTCCCCTTTGTGTGCCAACCCCGCCTTGCTCTGTGTCATGGTGTATCGGGCGCAGTAACAGGTGGTAGGGTCTGCAGCTGTCAGTGAGAGGAGCTGCAGGGAGACCTGGTTCTTGGAGGAATCTGCTGAGAGGGTGACTCGGCCCTTGAGGGACGGGGCGCAACTTGTACCCCCGCTATTTGGATGTAGGAGTCCCATCCATTCCAGCCCTTTCCCAACAGCCTGTGGGATCCATTGCCAGTAGTAAGTGCCGTCAGTGACAGAGACCTCGGAGACAGTGCAGGTCAGTGCAAGGGTTTCTCCAGCCCTCGCCACTCCGGGGCCAGACTGGACCAGCTGCACCTGGGAGAGGACACCTGGGGAAAGGAAAAAAAGTGAGGAATGAGTTAGCCACTGAATGTCTCTCTGCGTGTCCTTAATTCCCCCATGTGTCCCAGAAACACTCATAGCTGGGGGTGGAGAACAGGGAAAGGAAAAGCAACAGAGATTTCATTCTTATTTCCATGCAATGAGGCAAACTCTCCAGGGGGTAGGACCGGGCAGTTCAGTGTCTGGGGAGAGACTGAGGCTCCTAGAACCAGAAATTTAACCAGGAACCTCCTGGACAGGGATTTGCATGCGGCTTCCCCAGGATGGGTATAAGAGATGATGGGAGTGAGCGCTCAGTACATGGTGCTGTCCCCTTGGGGACACGTGTCCCTTTTACATCCCAGAGAGACCCTGTGCTCAGCTCAGCGCACATGGAATGAGAGGAGGTGGCTGTGAGAAGGTGGGTTGTGGAGTCCAGAGGAAAGGCTCTGGGACTGGGACTCAGGGGAATCTGCTGGGCCAGGGATTGCTGTCTGGTCCGTGGGAGAGCCACACACCCACTTCATGTCACAGGGCATGATCCAAAGCCTGCTGAAGTCTATGCCTGGCTGCAATGTTTTCTGATTAACTATGACTGTAGAGATCATTGTTGCAACCACTATTACATATTTGCAACAAATCTTGTAGAAAATGTGGCATATAAGACATCTATGAAAAGGTTATGATTTGCTGGTTATGATTATGCTATCTGTATACATGTATAATTTTTGAATTTGAAGTTATAAGTATTGATTCTATATCTGAATTTCAAATTTTTGCTCCTGGGGTAACACCCACAAAGTAGTTAGCCAGCACATCTCGGAGGGACTATTCAGATTGAGTGGCCCATAGAAAGGTCACTTAACTAAGGAGGTTGTGAAGGTTAGGACTATAACAGGGTTTAAAAGGTAACTGGATAAATTCATGGAGGTTAAGTCCATTAGCTAGGAATCATAGATTATTAGGGTTGGAAGGGACCTCAAGAGATCATCCAGTCCAACCCCCTGCTCAAAGTAGGACCAATCCCCAAATGGCCCCCCAAGAACTGAACCTATAACCCTAGGGTCAGCAGGCCAACACCTAAACCACTGAGCCATCCCTCCCCTCCAATACTGTTGCTAGCCTCTGTTTATCAGAGAGTGGAGATGGATGGCAGGTGAGAGCTCACTTGATCATTACCTGTTAGGTTCACTCCCTCTGGGGCACCTGGCATTGGCCACTGTCGATAGACAGGATACTGGGCTTGATGAATCTTTGGTCTGGCCCAGTACGGTGGTTCTTATGTATGTTTTCTCAGGCAGTGTCTGGCAGAGACCAGAACTGAACCCAAATCTCCTTAACCCAGTCCAGTGCATTTCCCCTAAACCTACCCTTCCTCTCATAACGCATTGCAGCGGGAGGGATGAATTTTGGAGGTGCTGGATCCTGGCAGTTCTCACTGACTTCAGGCAGAGAAGTGCCCGCTTAGCACCTATGACTTTGGGTCCTATGGGGCAACGTTTCCTACACCGGTTTCTGAGTTTGGGAGTGTGAATTGTTCGATGTCCAATGAGAGTCAGAGCGAGCCGGGTTCCCAGAAGTGGATAATCGCCCACAGCTGTGACTGATGTCACTCAGAGATGCAGGCGCTGAGCATCTTTTGGAAACCAGGCCCAGAGTATCTCACCATTCATGTCACCGTCACCGCTGTCTCAGTGAGTCCCTGGATGCACATTTCAGTGTGCAGCACGAGGAAGCGAAGTGTTTAACATCCCTTGGTGGAAGGGACTGGGATGTAGGGGGAGAAACTCGGTTGGCTCCTTAGATTCTGCTGTTGGCAATGCCTCGTCTGTTTCTTCCCCTAAAGCAGGGGTTCTGAAACTTTTGTACTGGTGACCCCTTTCACATAGCAAGCTTCTGAGTGTGACCTCCTTTATGAATTAAAACCACCTTTTTAATATATTTCACACCATTATAAATGCTGACTGTTCACTGCTCTGTCCCTCAGTTTCCCCATCTATACAATTATCTTTTTGTAAAGCACTTTGAGAGATCTACATTTTACCATAACAAATCATGAAAAGTTCCCTATAAAAGGTGTTATTGTTGTTATAGATCACATTGTCTGAATCAGCTGATTCATTCCTGTCCAGTCTTTTCTTTTCCTTTTTCCTATGTTTTTCTTTTTTCTTTCCTTTCCAGTCCCGCTGAGTGACAATATTTATTCTTTTACAAATAGAAAGAAGTGGGTCTATTTAAACCTATCACTAGAATTATTTCCTTCCTTCATTTTTCCTTAGAAACATGGAGGCAATTATGTTCTGCAAAGTCAGTTTTGAAAAAGAGGAAGAGTTAGATTTCTATGGTGCCTGTGAGGTGCCTTCAAAATCGCCTAGGTACCCAACACTCTTTGATTTCAATGGGGAAAAGGCACCTGTTTGTGTTTTGAAAATCCCACTAGGCACCTAGATACCTTTACAAATGCAGCCCCAAATGCACTGGGCACCTTCAGCTTCCCTTGGTTTCAGTGAGATTTATTGGATGACCAGCACTTCTACAAAATTCTCCATGTTGGATTTTCTAAAGAACCTGAAAAATAACATGGAATCTGGTGGCACCTTAAAGACTAACAGATTTGTTTGGGCACAAGCTTTTGTAGGTTAAAAAAAACCACTTCTTCAGTTGCATTTGAAGAAGTGAGGTTTTTTACCCACGAAAGCTTATGCCCAAATAAATCTGTTAGTCTTTAAGGTGCCATTGGACTCCTTGTTGTTTTTGTGGATATAGGCTAACATAGCTACCCCTGATAAAGAACCTGAGTAATTTAGGAGTAATTCCTTTGACTTTCAATGAGATTTAAACTCATAAATCACTGAGACATATCTACAAGGTACTTAGGAGCCTAAAGATGTTGATAGATGTTGTCACGGAGTGTCGGGGAGTCAGGGCCCTGCATCCCTCTTCCTGGGATTTACGGTGACTCTCAGCCAGCCAGTAAGACGGAAGGTTTATTGGAGAACAGGAATGCAGGTTACAGCAGAGCTTGTAGGCACAACCAGGACCCAGCAATCAAGTCCTTCTGGGGGTTCAGGGAGCTTAGACCCCAGCTTGGGGTTCCCTACGTTGCACCATCCAGCCAAAAACTGAAAACTAAAAATCCCTCCAGCAGCTCTCTTCCCCCTCCCCTCTACTGCTCCTCTCCATTGTTCAGTCTCCCAGGCAGAAGGTGTGATTTTTCCCAACTCCCCTCCTGGCTCAGGTTACAGCTCAGGTAGATTAATTCTCATCCCCAATGTAACCCCCCTGCAACAGCAGTTCAGTTAGAATAGTGATTAATTGAAATAAATTTTTTAACATTCCCAGGTCAAATCTGCCCTGCTCTGTCACAGATCTCCAGTGGGATTTACAGAAGTTCTTAAGTGAGTTAGGTACCTGAGTCCTACTGTTGTAAATACTACTAGGTATCTATCTGCACCTGTAAATATTTGGGACCAGACTTGTAAAGGTATTTAGGCACACAGTGAGAATTTTCAAAATCATCTAAGTACCTCAATACTTTGAACTCTGGCCCCTAGTTGCTTTTGAAAATCCCACCCTTCATTCTTGTGTGTTTTGTTAGCAGTAAGTGATGCAGCAGGCAGAGTTGTAGGGAACAGATATTTATTGAGCCGGTGCTATGTCCTTGGAGGCCCATGTTTGTCTGTTTGCGGCTTGAACAAGCTTGAAATGCTGAGCCTGTGGTGTGACACCAAATTAGGCCGCATGTAGACCTGATCCTCTTTTTCCTGTTCTGCCCATCATATAATTCTTGGATATTTCAGTCAAAAAGCATGAAACTATTTCTTCTTGAAGTACAATCATAGAAATTATTTGTCGGAACACACACACACACACACACACACACACACACACACACACACACACACACACACACACACACACACACACACACACACACACACCCCGACAGCATATTAAATTCAGATAATGAAGTGACCATCCATCCATCTACCCAAAGTTGAAAATAAAATAGAATGGTGTGACTGACCATCTATCCTCCATCCATCCACCCACCCATCCATACATTCTTTCCTATCAAAAACATGTACAGAGAGATCTCATTAATAGCCTGAAATCTATCTAGTCAGTTTTAATTAGTTAGAGAAGCTTAAAATACAGCATGTCCCCTCTCTGTGTAATGTGGAGAAATACACTGCCATTCCTTAACATCCTGGTGACATGTTTTTTTAAATGGGATGAATCTCAGTGGGGTGGTATTTACAGCACAGTGATAAGTGGAGGTGTCTTCAGTGGTCAGTGAATTCAACACGAGATAATACCTATTTCTGGAAGTGTCCCTAGATATGAGTAATCGGTCTTGGCATGATCGGGAAGGATGTGGACCACCACCTCCACTAATGTATTCAATCCATTCCAGCTGGCTCTGTCGAGTCCAACAGACACATCCCTAGTCATAAGAATCAGCCACTTCACAAGTCAGCCGGAGTGATCCTGAGGGTTTCTAAACCGGCTATCCTGATTGTAACCAGGACGGTGTCAATTGCTTCTGAGAAAGGACACCTGGGAAGAGCAGGGATGAGAGGATTGAAAGCACAAGCAACCATACATAAGGAAGAAGGAATCCATCACACACACAAAAATGATGTTAGACAAATACCTACGTCCCACTGCCTCCCATCAAAACTCACAGAGCCACAGGATGACAAGGTCAAGGGAAATATTCAAAGCCTTAATAGTTCTTTTATGGGAAGAGTCAAGAAGAATGAAACTGTCCATTCAAGATTCGGATGGACAAAATCCTCTGAGAGTTTCTATTTAAACAAGAAACGCAGATGCCTGATTTGCAAGAAGTGTACGTGCTTCAGTGAAAGATATAAAAGCAATCAAGTGTTATTTTATTGCTATCTCTCTCCTCCCACTTCTGTTCTTCAGGGGAAGCATCTGTGTAGCTCAGGAAATGAATTTAAAAGCAAGTCAGAGCAGTCAGTGATTAGAGTAGTGGGGAGTACTGGGGAATGTGGACTCCTGGGTTCTATTTTCACTTTTGGGAAGAGAGTCTAGTTTAGTGGGTTAGAGCAGGAGAGATTGGAGCCAAGAATCCAGGTTTCTATTCCCAGCTCTGTGAAGAGACTAGGGTGCAGCGTGTCTGTGACTCTGGGAGTCAGGACTCCTGGGTTCTATCCCAGAGCTGGGAAGGGAATTGGGTCCAGTGACTTACAGAAGGGGGACTTTGTGAGCCTGGGCTCTGTCTCAGGTTTGAAAGCACATTGGTGTACAGTGGATAAAGCAGAAAGGGCTTGAAGTTAGCACTCCAGGGTTCTATTCCCAATTCTCAAGGGAGAGTGGGGTCAAGTGATTAGAATAGGAAAAGGGCAGTTATGAAGCTCCCCATCTCCTGACTGAAGCACTGACTTTATTTGTGACTGTCACTAGAGTAAGATTTTCAAAGGAACTGAACATTCCAATTACTTCAGGCAGGGGGTTCTCCCAGAAAACCTGGCACCTAACTCCCCTAAATCCGCTTGGAAATTCAAGCACTGTTGTGATCGTTTAGATATCTCCGTGCTTCAAGGTAAGGGGATGATATGAAGGTACAAATGCCTCAAGCAATGTGCACTGCGGGGAGCCACAGAAATCAGTAAAATTCTCCTGTAATTCAGGATTACTTTTGCTTGAAGCAAGGTTGGGGGTTGAGGGAACCTTGACAGTGTGAGAGCAAGTGAGAGAGAAGCAGAGAGAGAGAGAGAATGGATTTTTTTTCAATATACAAGTGAAAGTCGTATAAATAGCCAATTTTTTACTGTCTTGGATCAAAACTAGAAACACCTCTGTTTCCTTCCCTTTCAGCTATGACTGATTCTGTTCTTGCATTAATTTCAGTTAACTTATACATATACATGAACAGTCTGTCACCCTCCTAGAGAAATTCACTGGAGTAGAAATTACTGGAGTTATGTCCATTTACACCAGGAGAGAATTATTTATATATTTAAATACACAGAAATTTCTTTTCTTTTCTTTTCAGTTGTTGGACCAAGCAGCACATTCTGCAGCACCTGGATTTAAAGCAGGAATCTAGCCCGCTGAAACCAATGGACGTTGAAGTAAATAGGGAATCTGTTGACTGAAATGAGTGTCTGTTAAGAGATTGCCCATAAATAAATGTCATTTGAAGTTCTCAAAAGCATCTAATACATTAGAAGCCTAAATCCCATTTTCAGCAATGACGTGGGGTGAGATTTTCAGGAGCACTCAGTGACCTAGGAACCTACATCCCATTTTTCAAAAGTGACTTTAGGATTTAGGATTTTAAATCCCCTTCACTTCACATAAGATTTAGGGAAACAGTCTCAAAAGTCCCTACGTGACTTAGTGCTGGGTTCTGAAAGGTATGTAACTCTGAAATAAAATCTTGTCTGGAGGCTAAGGCTGAGGCCCCTTTTTGTGCTGCCATGTATCATGGTGGTTTATACATCCGGTACGTGCTTCTAGCACAGTAGTATGTTGCTGTGTCTTGTGGCCTCAGGCTGTCCACTCGCAGGTAGAACTCGTCCTTGGAAGGGTTCACAGTGATGGTGGTTCGATCTTGAATATCAGGGAGATAGTGGGTGTTCCCATATCTGTCTATCAATGCCAGCCACACCAGACCTTTTCCTGGGGGCTGCCTGATCCAATGCCACCAGTCTCCACCAGTAGAGAGGGCAGAATCTGAGACTGCACAGGTCAGACTGAGGGACCCTGAGACTGTCACCTCTCCTAAACCGGACTGGGTCATCTTAAACCCCAAGATGGGGCCTGGCAAGAAAGGGAAAATACATTAATGAAAGAGGTAATGAACTAGCAATCAAGGCTGGTTTTCTCAAAGATGTACAGCCAAGGTCCCACTGAGACTGAACGGGAACTGGACACCTAATTCCCTGAAACCCAGCCCAAGTCATTATTTCCCATAGTCAACCCTCAAATACTCACACGTGTGGAAGGCTGAGATGGAAATGCAGAACAATAATAGTTTCATATTTTTCTTCACTGGAGAGACTTCTCTGCCACAAATCACCAGCTCATTTCGTTGGGACAGACTCAAGTTCTGAGATTCTGGAGTTTCTCTTTAAAAAAGAAAAGCAATTTGCATGGAGGTTTCACAAACAGAGTATAATTCATCAAATGGGGCTGGACCGGGGGAACAGGTGGGTAAATCCAGAATCTCACCTCCTTGTGGGTGTACCTCTCAATGGGTGAAACTGACTCCAGTGCAAAGGGACAACACAATGCACATAGGGACAAATTCACTGGAGTAGTGTTTACTTAATTCAGCAGAGTATTTATTCCTTTACCCCTATTTTGAGAGCTTAAGTGATACACAGGACTTTTACTAGCTCTCTGCACCAAAGTTAATTTCACCCAGTGTCCCACACAGAAAGAAGTAAAAATTGGGCATGGATTCTGGTTTATTGGGGTGAACGAGAATAGGGCATTTTACCTATAGAACTTATATACCCCAATGAATGTAGTATCTGAGCTCATCAGAGACTTCAACGTATTTCATCTTACATCATCTCTGTGAGGTAGCGAAATAATGTTATCCTTATACAGATAGGGAAAACTAGGCACAAAGGACCAGATTTTAAGGCTGTTTAGTTACCTGAGCATGAAGATAGGAAACAAGCAGGAGTTTCAAAAGTACCTGAGCTCCTACCTCCATCTTTAGATGCCTAAATACCTTGTAAACATCTGTCCCAAAGAGATCAAGGGCCAGATTTTCAAATGTATTTAGGCAATTAAAAAAGGAGATATGTGCCTAGTGGTATTTGAAAAAGCATGGAGCAGCCTAAGATCTTTTGAAATCAATGGGAGTTAGGTGCCTTTAGAAAAATCCCTCTGGATACCTAAAAGCCTTTGAAAATCTGGCTTTAAGTTTTCTACTGAAAATCTTTCCCACAGTACAGAATCCAAGGAAGATCTGGGCCTCGTCACATGAAATGTAATCCTGTTCTTCAGTGTTTCAAGCTAGTGTCACCAGCACCAGAACATCCTTCCCCTGACAAGGATAAACAAAGAAGTTGAGATTCACGAAGCTGCCTAGAGGCTTTGAATGCTCAGTCCCTTCTGGAAAACAAGTGAGTGTCCAAATCCTTTAGGTGGCTTAGAAAATTTCAGGCTGAAACTTTAACAACAAACATGAAAACAAAGGAGGAAAATGCACAAAGAAAAATGATGAGCAAAATATAAAGGGGCTGATTCTTCTCTTGCATCCACCAGTTTTACAGCAGTGGAACTGCCTGGACTTTAATGAAATTGGTCCCGACTTACGCCTGTGTATGAGAGAGGAGAATCAGGCTCAGTATTTCAAAGACTGGACACTGGGCCCTTTGAAATGAATGAGATTCTTCCGTTGGGAGGAGAATAAGGAGATAAAAAGAATAATTGGAGAGGGTGTGAATGGAGCATAAGGGAATGGTCTGTCAAGGGCAGTTGGGCACCTAATTCCCATAGGCTTTGACAATCCCTGCCATATCTTGTGCTGCATGCATCTTAGTCCCATTTTTATAGTTAGTTTAGGGTGGTATTTTCCAAAACATCCAAGTCCCTTAGAAGCTAAGGTGAGATTTACAGAAGACCCTAGGGTCTTTCTACATGACGGTGTTCAGAAAAGTTAAGGTTATTTAACTAAAGATGTGACGAGAACATGCATTAAAGCTCTGCGTGTGGATGCTCTCATTCAGAAGAAACGTGACCTGAATTCCCTTAAAGGGGGATTTTCCCGAGCGTCCCTATGTACACAACATAGCCAAGCAGCACAGCAATATGAGTGTCAGGACTGGAATCCAGGGCTCCTGATCTCTAGTGCCAAGCCTAGACTAGAACACAGATCTTCTGACTCCCAGTTAGCTGCCCTGCCCATTGGGGGTGACTTCCTCTCCTTTCTCCTGCAGGATGGTGACTACTTTGTTCCACAGGTGTCCTCCCTGCCTCCCTTCGTATTAACACACACAGCTGCCTCCCAACAACAGCAACCAGAGGTACACATACAGCACCTGCACAAAGCACTCTCCACAACAGAGATATACACAGCCAGACCAATATCACACATACACAGCAGCAGCAGCACCTCCTCATATTGTTTAAATAATTTCTAGTAACATCCACATGGATGAAGAGTATTTAAAACAATCACTGTTAGCAGCGTTTCTTCTCATTGTAATTGCTTTCTCACACTGACAGAGATTGTTCTCATGGTGTCTGTGAAGAGAGAAGCTTCTAGACTGGGATTTTCAAACAACCCCAAGAAAATTCGATATCCAGTTCCCATTGGATTTGGATGCCATGTGGGCACCCATCTCTCTTAGGTGCCCTTGAAAAATCCCACTCCTACCTCGTAAGAACACTAGTATCTTTTGAGGGGGGACAGACTTTTTCTGGAGCCAGGGGATACAAGCGCTGGGTACGCACAAAAGTCAGTGTTGGGGTTCTCTAGCTCCAGCATATTAGAAGCCCAGCGGAAACCAGGAGGTAAAGAGGATCGCGGCCCTTTTAGAACCGCTCATTCCCAGCCCCAGAGACACCCTCTCGGGGTAACGTGAATTTATTCCCATTTCAGGAATGTCCCTGCAGGACGGCGGTTTATTATCGATCCAACACTGCCGCCACATGGCAGCTGTGAGAAGTGCAGGGTATAAGCAGGTAACAAGCTTGGTTCTTTTGGCTCGTGCTGGAAGGCAAATATTCTTCTCCAGGCAGAGTGTGAAAGACAGATACAGCTGCTTTTCACTCCTCTTGCCTGCTCCGCGTTTCACTGTGTTTCTATAGCGTGGAGGTTCCTGTCCTACCCACCCCCTGAAAAGTAAAGTGTCAGTCCGGGATCCACAAATCCTTTAACCCCAGACACTCATTTTATTTCTCAGACTTTCTCTGGGTGAATTTCTTTGTGGGCACATGCTTGGGTGATGTTTATCGCTACTCCCCTATCGCCACTGATAGGGCAAAGCTTTACAATGAAACTTTTCCCGAAGACAAGTGAGTTTGATGCCAGCGAGAACAGGGATCCAGCAGAGGGATGAAAAGAGCAGAGTGACATGGACAAGGGAAGTGATCTTTGGAAAGCCGTTCTGAAGAGAGGTGGGCACGACTGCCTACATTGTCTCTCTTTCAAAGCCACTTATATAGTCAATACATGAGGTGTTTTTTGGGGTGGCTGCGCATGTAACTATCAGCCGCACCACTGAGAATCTGCTTTCTCTTTTTGTACAGGTCCCTGCTGGGCTCTGTGTCACTGTGTCACTGCCTGGCGCAGTAATAGGTGCCGCTGTCTGCAGCTGTCAGCGAGCGGAGCTGCAGGTACAGTTCGTTCTTGGAATTGTCGGTGGTGATGGAGATTCGGCTCTGGAGGGAGGGGATGGAGCTGGCGGTGGAGTAATACACATTGATGTAACCCAGCCATTCCAGCCCTTTGCCAGGAGCCTGTCGGACCCAGTGGCAAGCGTAACCGCTACTGGCAATGGAGAAACCAGAGGCGGCACATGTCAGCTGGAGAGATTCTGAGGGCTTCACGGTTCCAGGACCAGACTGAACCAGCTTTACTTCAGAGAGGACACCTAGAAAGGGGACACGGATTAAAAACTGTATTAAAGCTAATGTCAAAATTATACAATATACAGGTTAAGGAAATTGTGTCTGTACATCTGGGTGTAATAAGGTTTAAATTATCCAAAAGTACAAAGTTTGGTTTGAAAGTCATACAATACATATATCCATAATCAGCAACAACGCACACTTAGAGTAATAAATTTAAGGATACAGTTTAAGGATTAGCATCCAAATATTCGGGTTCATCACTCATGAAAAGTTACACAGAGAGTTGGTTGTAGAAAGCAGATATAACAATGAGTGGAGATTGTCCCTCAGCAGTTGTTGTTCCTCAGTAAATACAGACCACCAGAGAAGTATTTCTTTTACTTTCCTGATTTCCCTTCTCAATGGCACTGCAGCTTCTCCCATATAAATAGGTCACTCTGGAAGAAGTGCATCCCCTTCCGACACCCCTCGAGTAATAACCCTCCTCATAGTCCTCCCCGCCCGCACTGGATACTCACAAGCAGTTGGGGTAAAGAAAGGAATTAAAATGAGCAGCAATTGTTTCATATTTTCCCCAGATTATATAGCACAAAGGAAGTATGAGTCGGCAGCTCAGGTCCAGTAATTTATAACGGACGGCGGTGTGTGTGTGTGTTCATTTGAGTCAGGGAAGTCAGAGAGGTGAATTTGCATGAAAATGTCCACACCTCTGTGTCAGACATGAAAAGGAGCTGAAGGCTAGCAGCTCTCAGGGTGACATTCACTCATGGATAGGGAGACCAGGAAAAAGGTTTATGAACCTCTGGCATCCTGCCCCTTCTACTGGGGAGACATTTCTACAGTCTCCCAGACCCCTCACTGTGGGTGAAATTCACACATGTGCCCACACCTGTATGTCACTCAAGTCCCTCTTTTGCAGGGTTTCTCAAACAGGGGTCACTGCTTGTGTAGGGAAAGCCCCTGCCTGGCCCTGCTGCTTTGTTTACCTGCCTTGTCCGCAGGTCCAGCGGATCGCGGCTCCCACTGGCGGAGGATTGCTGCTCTGGGCCAATGGAAGCTGCGATCTGCTGGACCTGTGGAAGGGGCAGGTAAGCAAACCTGCCAGGCCAGCCAAGGGCTTTCTCTACACAAGCAGTGACCCCTGTTTGAGAAACCCTGATCTACAGGAAGACTTACAAGTAAACAGAGCCCTCTACAGTCAATTGTCTTGGTTAATGGGAGCCATTAAGATTCCAAACCCACATTAATGGCCCACACTTTTCATAATTACAATAGGCCCTCAGAGTTATATTTCATATTTCTAGTTTCAGATACAAGAATGATACATTCATACAAATAGGATGAACACATTCAGTAGATTATAAGATTTGTGATGATATCTTACAAGAGACCCTTTCCATGAAGCATATTACAGTTATATTATATTCTTACTTATTAGCATATTTTTATAAAATCATAGAGTGCAAAGTCACATATGTACTATCGGGTTCCTGCTTTCCATAGACCATCTCTTTGTTTTTTTGGTGAATAACATTACTGCCCCCTAGCGCCTAAACTCAAGGCACTTCCTCTTTCTTTCTTTCCCTACATTTCTCCCCCCCCCCTGCCCGCCCTCCAACATAACACAGGGAAGGAAAATCAGACGCGTACAGAAGTGCTCATATTTTTGAAGAACCTCCTAATTTTTCCCCATACATATATTTACCGCATTTGTTGACCTATTATGTTACAGGAGGCAGAGCTATTTAGGTCAGCTGGCAGGAATAGGGCCAGTTTTCTTGCCTTTGTGTTTTGATAAAGTTATGAGCCTTAGGGGTTTTTTTTTTTCGTAAAAGGATAGTTTTCTCCTATCTATGGTCCCCATTTCCCACAAAGAAACCAGAGGGACTGGAGTCACTGGCTGACTGATTGCAAGAGCCAGTAAAACCTTCCCCTTCCTTTGCAACTTGGAAATGACTGCAAAGGAGGCAAAGCACCGGAGAACAAGTCTACGTCTCTCCAAAGAAACCAGTGGGAACGCAGCCGCTGTTCTCTGCGCTCTTGAAAAGACACTTCCCTTTTGGGGGCGAGCTGCAGCAATCTTTCACCTTTGTGAACTTGCGGCTGGTTTTGGTCCACAGGCCGAGCGCCGCTTTACTCAGGTGTCTATGGTTAGATCATGATTCCAGAGGTAACGGCTCAGGTTTGACATCTGAAGGCAGGAACGAGAAGTTCACTGGCTGGGGGGAGACTGAGGCTCCTAGAATCAGGGGTTGGTATTCAGCAGGAACCCCCCGGGGTAGGGATTTGCATGCGGGTTTCCCAGGGAGGATATAGGCGATTAAAGAGACTGTTAAGGGGGGTCGAGGCTCGCTGGCGGAAGCTGTGCGGTAGGTTAGAACTATTCTCCCCCTGTAAGTGATACCGTGGGATGGCTCGTGCTGCGTGGAAGTGGAAATTCTTGATTGTTTTTACGGGTGTTCATGGAGAATGTGGAGTTACCCAGTGCTGGTGTGTCCCTCGGCGCTTCTGCGTCTAGGGTGTGAACAGTCCCCTATTATTGTATCCTCTTCCAACTGTGACTCCACGCCCCGCGTCTGCCCCCCCGGGAAACAGAGCTAAAACACCTTAGATCATTAGGAGCGGTTCCCAGGGAATTAGGTGGGGAAATTCCACTGTGCAGTCAGAGACCTGGCTTTGCTTTTCCTGCCTCCCTCCGCAAGAAACCACCATGCTGGTCCTCCTGCTGACTCTTGCTTCCCCTTCAGTGTAAACTTTCCCAGGAAACGTTGTCTTACTGTTAAGTGTAGGACACCCGAGCCCTTAGGGCCAGATTTTTAAAGGTATTTAGGCACTCAGAGAGATTTTCAATAGCATCTAGGCTTCAAAAACTAATTAATGTCAATGGTAATTAGGTGCCTAGATGCTTTTGGGCGTCCCACTAGGCCCCTAAACCCCTTTGGAAATCTGACCGGACCAGGGGCATTGGAATAATTTGACGTAGAGAACCATTGAACCAAACTGTAAATCCTGTATTTGACCGAAACCACTTCAAATCAGGGGGCGTGGCAGCACCCCTAGTTTCAGCACTTACGGACCCGACTGGAATTATGTCCTTATATATTGAAAAGTCCCTTGGCAGTTCGATTGGTTTTTCACAAATTGGATGGCGGGTGTGTTCCCACCAGTGGGGCGAGGAAGCGTCTCTAAAGCTCAAAATCTATGATATGGCGTTGGGCACAAAATCCAAGACGGTTCCCCGGGATTTCTCCTCCTCCAACTCGACCAACCTCCCCTGCGTATTTCCTTTCTATTTGCGTGGATTCTAGTTGAGGAAACCCCACATCCGGCTTGTCTACACAGACAAATGCACGGCAGCTAGATGGGGTGTGAATCCATCCCGCTGTAGCACGTTGTCGCCTAATTGCTGGTGCGCACCGTGGAGATTTGCATTCATAGCTCCTTAGAACGCTTTGGTCCGGTCCCCTTTGAACCCGGAGTAGCTCAGAGCACTCTGGCAAGCTCTTAATCCGGGTCCTGAGGATACACGCGAACAGTTAGACCGCAGAAGGCTAGTGAAGGGCTAGATTTCCCCCCACCTCACTGTTGCCATAGACAAGTGAGTTAATCGGGTCTCTCTGCGCTGCTCAGAAACCGCTTCCCCTTTTTGTGCCAGTCCCGCTCTGCTCTGAGTCACTGTGTCTCTGGCGCAGTAATAGGTGCCGGTGTCTGCGGCTGTCAGCGAGCGGAGCTGCAGGGAGAACTGGTTCTTGGAAGGGTTCACCGAGATGGTGGTGCGACTCTGGAGGGAAGCGGCGTAGTTCGTGCTTCCCCCTTGAGCTATACGCCCTATCCACTCCAGCCCTTTCCCGGGACTCTGCCGGATCCAGCTCCACCAGCAACAATTACTGCCCAGGGTGTCCGAGGAGGCGCCTGAGATGGAGCAGGTGAGGCTGAGAGTCTCTGAGGGTTTTACAGTCCCGGGCCCTGACTCCACCAGCTGCACTTGTGACAGGACTCCTGTGGAAAAGACAGAGCCATGTGAATTCATCCCACAACCCATTCATCACCTGGTGCTGTGCAGTTCGGTCCCACCCAATACTCACACGAGGGAGCGGCCAGCAGGAGAAGGAATACAAATATCGGCTTCATGATTGCACTGTAAAAGAGAACAGAGCCTCTCTCCGAAACGCCAGAGAATCTGAGCTTTCTGCCTCCAGGCGCCTGTGTTTATACAGGACACATGTGGGCAGGGATTTGCATGCAGGTGTCCCTCAGGGGATATAAGAGAGGAGACGGGTTGAAAGGGAAATGAAAACGCTCTGGGTCTTACACAGAGGAGACACACGAGTCAGATCTACAGTTACAGATTTTGAATCATAGGATTGTCCAACAGAATTTGGAATGACCCAGGCGACTCAGGGTGTGTGCAGGGCTCAGTCTGGGCATATGTCTGTAGAGATGATGATTCGATCTCTCCAAGCTTGGGAATAAACGGAATCTCTCCCCATACTTCATGTGGTCTATCCATTACGGTCCTTTTGCAGCCAGACCCAATTCCTAGAGTGATAACTCTGAGTGCTGGGAAGGTTTGAGACATCCCAGGGCAGCGTGAGGTTCTCTCCTTCCTTCTCCAAACTCTGGGTGTACTTGGCCCTGCCTCAGCTTGGGGCGATGGAGCAGGTGACTTCTGGAGATCCACTCCAGCCCTACATATCTAGGATTCTGTGATTCCTGGCATGGACTAGACCAGGGGTAGGCAATCTATGGCACGGATGCCGAAGGCAGCACACAAGCTAATTTTCAGTGGCACTCACACTGGCCGGATTCTGGCCACCAGTCCAGGGGGCTCTGCATTTTAATTTAATTTTAAATGAAGCTTCTTAAACATTTTAAAAACCTTATTCACTTTACATACGACAATAGTTTAGCTATATATTATAGACTTGTAGAAAGAGACCTTCTAAAAATGTTAAAATATATGACTGGCACGCAGAACCTTAAATTAGAGTGAATAAATGAAGATTCGGCAGAGCACATCTGAAAAGTTGCCGACCCCTGGACTAGACCAACTGGATTTCAGAGAGGACATCTTCCTGGGAGTAAAGAAGGAGCAAATATACGAGAGAAAGGCAGTTACAGAGAGAAACGATTCTCTCCCTATTTTTTCCAATACACATGTGAAGGAATAGCTAACAGAAGATTGAAGTCTGTAGGGATTTTATATTTATGTACAGTTACTGTGGAACTAATGTGGGCTCCAGCTTCTGGATGACATATTCCTGGATGAACATTGGAGCATCTAGGATCAGACCCTTGTGTTTAAACAGAGACTCACTGGGGGCAGAGGTGTACACGGGGTTTTCACCCAATGGCGAAGAGATTTTAAAGGGTTTGAGAGGGAAGTTTCCAGTTTAAAGAAGATGCTTCCTCTGGGATATGCCCTCATAGAAGGAGAGATACATTTCAGAGTTGTGGGCTTCAAGCACAAAGTGTAGTTAGGGGCATAGGGAGTAGCACTGGGTGGGAAGTGTTTACTCCTCAGTCAGCTTTACTTGCTCTTGGCCTTGTGGCTCTCAGTTTTCTTGGGCAGCAGCACGGCCTGGATGTTAGGCAGTACACCGCCTTGAACGATCGTCACTTTCCCCAAGAGCTTATTGAGCTCCTCGTCGTTATGGATGGCGAGCTGCAGGTGATGGGGGATGATCCTGGTTGCCAGCCAGTTCCAGAATCTCAGTGGTCAGATGCTCCAGCACTGCAGCCATATAGACCAGAGCTCCAGCTCCCACCCGCTCAGCATAATTACCTTTGCGGAGCAAGTGGTGCACTGGACCCACCTGGAACTGCAGCCCAGCCCGCGAAGAGCGAGACTTCACTTTAGCCCTGACTTTGCCTCCTTGCTTTCCCCGGCCTGACATTGCAACTCACATTCTATCTAACACCGTTTGCTGGAGAAAAGAAACGCAGTGTAAGCGCTGGGTGGGAGTTAGGTATGTAGCCCAGACTTTCTTTCATAACTGCTACTAGATGCATATCTGCATTTTAGGTGCCTGTGAAAAAGTGGGGCTGTTCTTAATGTTTTCTCTGAATACTGTGTTGGTGCTTCAGTTTCTGGCTGGCCCTCTGTCTCTTGGCAACTAATGGCCAGGTCCTTCCCCCTGCAAGGGGATGCTAAAGGTGTGGGAGAACAAAGAGGTCAGGTGACCTCCTGGCCCGGGAAAGGAACTCAGCAGAGAAGGAGGGGCTGGAGGAGGTTTTCAGTCTGGGGCTGGCTGGGGACAAAGACTGAGGGCAGAGGTGGGGGTCTGCTTCACTGGGCCCCAGAATGGACTCGGCTGAGGGATCTGATTCTCTGCACCTACAAGCTCTGTTTTAGATCATGTTTCTGTCATCGAGTAAATGTCTGCTTTACTGGCTGGCTAAGAGTCACATCTGACTGCAAAGTGGGGGTGCAGGACCCCCTAGCTTTCTCAGGCCCCACTGGGGCGGGCTTGCTGTGAGAAGCGCACAGAGGGGCAGAGGATGCTGAATGCTCCAAGGAGAGACCCAAGAAGTGATGCCCTGTAAGTTTCTTGCCCTGAAGACAGTCTGCTCCAAGGGAGAGGAGGCTCCCCAAAGTCCTGTCTGGCTTTGTGGGGAGCAGTTCTAGAGCATTGCCAGGGGATTCTGTGACAGCACCTAAACACCATTGAAAATCTGGCCCATGATGCTGAAAACTATTTATAAAGGCCAGCAGCTTTGCTGAAAGTGTTTGTCTCAAACTATTTTTCTCCTCTTTCAAAGGCATACTTTTTTACAGACTTTTGCACAATTTACCTGTGTAACTCATTGCTGCAGGAGATCATGAGGGCCAAGGTTTTATAACCACAAATGATCGTTTTATTGTTAGGTTATGTTGGTCTACACTTGTATGAATACCGTAGAAAATGGGTTATTTCTTCTCTCATTCACCTTTGGTGTAACTCAGTGGTAACTCCGTTGGAGTCAAAGTGGATGAATCTCCATTTTCTTTCTTTCTTATTGTCACGGAGTGTGGGGGAGTCCGGCCCTGCACCCATCTTCCTGGGACCCACAGTGACTCTCAGCCAGCCAGTAAAACAGAAGGTTTATTGGACAACAGGAACACAGGTTACAGCAGGGCTTGCAGGCACAGTCAGGACCCCTCCACCGAGTCCTTCTGGGCTTTCAGGGTGCTTGGATCCTAGCTAGGATACCCTGAATTCCGCCCATCCAGCCCCAAGCCCAAACTCAAACTGCTTCCCTCCTGCCACTCCCTTCCTTTGTCCCCTTCCCGGGCAAAGGTGTTGACCTTTCCCCTCCCTTACCTAGCTCAGGTTACAGGCCCTGGCATCGTCCATCCCCTAAAGTCCTCCCCTGCTCTCCCACTCCCCACACAGACAGTCCCTACTGCATCACATCTCTCCCCCCTTCGAGACTGAACTGAGCGGGGTCACTCTGCCCAGTGACCTGGGGAAGTTCAGGGTCCCCTCTCCGGGACAACGCGTCCGCTGTCAGGTTGGCACTTCCCTTCACATGGACCACGTCCATGTCATAGTCCTGCAGGAGCAGGCTCCACCTCAGGAGCTTGGCATTGGCTCCTTTCATCTGGTGCAGCCAGGTTAGGGGAGAGTGGTCGGTGTACACGGTGAAGTGTCGCCCAAAGAGATATGGCTCTAGCTTCTTAAGGGCCCACACCATGGCCAGGCATTCCTTCTCGATGGCCGCGTAGCTTTGTTCCCGGGGTAGCAGCTTCTTACTCAGGTACACGATGGGGTGTCTCTCCCCCTTTTCATCCTCCTGCATTAACACTGCCCCCAGTCCCGTGTCTGAGGCATCAGTGAACACCATAAAGGGTTTGTCAAAATCTGGGTTTGCCAGAACTGGGCCACTAACCAGAGCCTCCTTCAGCGCCTGGAAAGCCTCCTGGCACTGCTCAGTCCAGATCACCTTGTCTGGCTTCCCCTTTTTGCACAGTTCAGTGATGGGGCCGGCTATGGCACTAAAGTGGGGCACGAACCTTCGATAGTACCCCGCCATCCCAATAAAGGCCTGGACCTGCTTTTTGGTTTGGGGAGCAGGCCAGTCTCTGATCACCTCCACCTTGGCTGGTTCCGGCTTCAGGCAGCCGCTCCCCACCCGATGGCCCAGGTGAGATACTTCAGCCATCCCCACCTTGCACTTCTCAGCCTTTACTGTTAACCCAGCCTTTCGGAGTCGGTCTAGGACTTGTTTAACCTGGGACATGTGGTCCTCCCAGGTCTGGCTGAAGACGCAGATGTCGTCAATATACGCCACAGCAAAACTCTCCATCCCCTTCAGTAGCTGATCCACCAGGCGCTGGAAAGTGGCCGGCGCTCCCTTGAGGCCGAAGGGCAGGGTCAGAAACTCATAGAGCGCCAGAGGGGTGATAAAGGCCGATTTCAGCCTGGCATCTGCGTCCAGCGGCACTTGCCAGTAGCCTTTGGTAAGATCCATAGTGGTGAGGTACCGAGCACCTCCTAGCTTGTCTAGGAGCTCGTCAGGCCTGGGCATAGGGTAGGCATCAGATACGGTGATGGCATTGAGCTTTCGATAGTCCACACAGAACCGGATTGACCCATCCTTCTTGGGGACTAGCACCACTGGCGAGGCCCAAGGGCTGGAAGACGGCTGGATCACCCCCAAAGCCAGCATGTCCCTGACCTCTCTTTCAAGATCCTGGGCAGTTTTACCAGTGACCCGAAAAGGGGAGCATCTTATAGGGGGATGTGACCCGGTCTCCACCCGGTGGACAGTCAAATTAGTGCGTCCAGGCTGGTTGGAAAACAGCTGTCGGTATAGATGCAGCACCTCTCTGATCTCAGCGTGCTGGCCCGGGGTCAGTTGCTCAGAGAGGGGAATCGCCTCCAGGGGAGAACCAGCTTTTGTCCAAGGGAATAGATCCACTAAGGGGTCATCTCCCTGCCCCTCCCAATGTCCACACACGGCCAACACCACATTCCCCCTGTCATAGTATGGCTTCATCATGTTCACATGGTACAAACGACGGTGATGTGCCCGGTTTGACAGCTCCACCACATAGTTTACCTCATTCAGTTGCTTGATAACCTTGAAGGGCCCTTCCCAGGCGGCCTGGAGTTTGTTTCTCCTCACGGGGATAAGAACCATCACCTGATCCCCGGTGGCGAAGGCACGGGCTCGTGCTGTGCGGTCATACCAGACCTTCTGCCTCCTCTGGGCTCGGGCCAGATTCTCCCTGGCCAGGCCCATGAGCTTGGCCAGTCTTTCCCGGAAGGTCCGGACATACTCCACCACTGACTCTCCCTCGGGAGCGGCCTTCCCCTCCCATTCGTCCCTCATCAGGTCTAGGGGCCCCCTCACCCGCCTTCCATACAACAGTTCGAAAGGTGAAAACCCGGTAGATTCCTGGGGTACCTCCCTGTACGCAAACAGCAGGTGAGGTAAGTACTTGTCCCAATCTTGCGGATGCTGGTTCATAAATGTTTTTAGCATCATCTTCAGCGTCCCGTTGAACCTTTCTACCAGCCCGTTGGACTGGGGGTGATACGCTGAGGCCCAGTTGTGCTGGACCCCACATTTCTGCCATAAGGACCGGAGCAGGGCCGACATGAAGTTGGACCCCTGGTCCGTTAAGACCTCCTTGGGGAACCCCACCCGGCTGAAAATTGTCAGCAGCGCATCTGCCACTGTGTCTGCTTCGATAGAGGACAAGGCCACCGCCTCGGGGTAGCGAGTGGCAAAATCCACCACCACCAGGATGTATTTCTTCCCTGACCGGGTCGTCTTGCTGAGGGGTACCACTATGTCCATGGCCACCTTCTGGAAAGGTTCTTCTATGATGGGTAAAGGCCTCAAAGCCGCTTTCCCCTTGTCCCGGGCCTTCCCCACCCTCTGGCAGGGGTCACAGGATTGGCAGTACTGTCGAACATGGGTAAAGACCCCAGGCCAGTAAAAGTTCTGTAGCAGCCTCTGCCTGGTGTGCCAGATTCCCTGGTGCCCTGCGAGAGGGATGTCATGGGCCAGGTACAACAGCTTGTGGCGAAACTTCTGGGGAACCACCAGCTGCCTCCTGATCCCCCATGACTCTACTTCCCCTGGGGGAGCCCATTCTCGGTACAGGAACCCCTTCTTCCACAGGAACCTCTCCTTGCAACCTCTCCTCATGGTCTGTACCGCACTAAGGTCAGCCCGGTCCCTGTGCTTCCGCAAGGAGGGATCTTTCTGCAACTCGGCCTGGAACTCAGCAGCTGGGACAGGAATGGGGACCGGCTCTCTCTTGCTGGCTGGGTCTGAGGCCGCAGCCTCTCTGAACCGTGTCCCTGGGCGTTCCCCGCTCCCTGAGTTAGGGTCCTGCACCTCAGGTCGAGTACCTTCCCCGTTTTCGGGGAGCAGTGCCATTTGCCTACTCTGACTACGAGTCACGACCAGGGCACTCTGGGTGTTACTAGGCCAGTCCTCAAGGTCCCCTCCCATTAACACGTCAATGGGCAAATATTGGTGTACCCCCACATCCTTGGGGCCCTCCTTGGCCCCCCATTTCAGGTGTACCCTTGCCACGGGTACCTTGAATGGGGTCCCGCCCACGCCCATCAGAGTCAGGTAGGTGTCGGGCACCATCCGATCTGAGGCCACCACCTCGGGCCGGGCCAGCGTAACCTCTGCGCCCGTGTCCCAGTACCCAGTGACCTTCCTCCCTTCCACTTCCAGGGAAACAATGCACTTTTTCCGGAGGGGCAGCCCCGCGCCCACCCGGTAAACCAAAAACCCGGAACCGGGAGCATCCACAGGTGGTATGTTGCCAACCCCCCTTTCCTGGGAATGAAGCCCCTCCTCCGATTGGGTTTTTACCCAGTCCACCCTCTGCGGGTTGGGTCTGCTTGGTCTGTCCCTGAGCTTGGGGCACTGGGCCCGTATGTGACCTCGTTGGCTACAGCGATAGCAGCCCATATCTCGTGGGTCCCCTTGAGTGGGTCGGAGGGACCTGCCGCTGGATGTTCCCCTTTTGAGGGGGTTCTCCATAGGCCCCCTTTGGGAGGTCCCATGATGACTCTCTCTCTGCGTTGAGGCAGGCTTGCTCCTTCGAGACTCCTCCCTGCCATCCCCTGCCCGACTGTCCACAAATTGGTCGGCCAGCTGGCCTGCATGCTGTGGGTTCTCCGGCTTCTGGTCCATCAACCACAGCCTCAGGTCGGACGGGCACTGCTCGTACAGGTGCTCCAGTATGAGTAGGTCAAGCAGGTCCTCTTTAGTTTGGGCCCCAGCTGTGCACTTGCGGGCATACCCCTGTGCCCGTTTGACCAGTTGTAGGTATGTGACCTCACGGGTTTTACGCTGGCTCCGGAACTTTTTCCGGTACATCTCAGGAGTCAGCCCAAACTCGCGGAGCAGGGCCTGTTTGAACAGTTCGTAGTCCCCTGCCTCCGCCCCTTTCAGTCGGCTGTACACCTCCACGGCTGTGGAGTCCAGTAAGGGGGTGAGAACTGCGATCCTGTCTGCAGGGTCAACCCTGTGCACCTCGCAGGCATTCTCAAAAGCCGTCAGGAAGGTATCTATGTCCTCCCCCTCCTTACGCCGGGGCAGCAAGTGCTTATCAAAGCTCTTTGTAGGCTTGGGTCCCCCCTCACTCACCGCAGCCGGGGCCTCGCTGCTCCTCAGCCGGGCCAGGTCCAGCTCATGTTTACGCTGTTTCTCCTTCTCCTCCTGCTCATGTTTACGCTGTTTCTCCTTCTCCTCCAGCTCTTGCCTCTTTAACTCGAGCTCCTCCCATTTCAGCTCCCTTTCATATTCCAGCCGCATCCACTTCATGGATGCCGAGCATTGCCGGGAGGATCCCCTGCTGGGGGGTGAGCTTCGGCGGGAGGATCCTCTGCTGGCCGGGGGTGTCACGGTGCCCTTGGTATACACTGGGCTCCTCCCCGCCTTTCTCCTAGGCACAGGAAGGGGGTGTCTCGGGAAACCCTTGTCCGCCGGTTGACTACTCCCAGCGGGGACAGACACTGGTGCCGGCGCTGTATCTGCCCGGCTGCTTCCCTCAGAGACAGGGCTCCGTTCATTCATGCTGTCTCCCTGCTCCAGCTGGGCAATCAGCTGGCCCTTGCTGAGCCTCCCCGGGCGCAGCCCCCTCTGCTTGCACAGCTCCAGCAAGTCACACTTGCGCCGCTTGGCATACATCTTCCTGCTGGCCACTCACAGGCCGGGGTGCTCGCCACTCCCCACGGTTTCCAGGGGGACCCCTAGTGCACCAGCCCTTCGTGAGGTCACCACCTCTCTGCCAGGGTCGAGCTGCCGACTCCTTCGCCCCTGGGACCGCTCGCTGCAATCCCCCGGGGGACCCTGTTACTGCAAAGTCCTTCGCAGTGGGCACACACTCCCAGGGGTTAGTCACCCCTTCGTTTTACTGCTCCCCAGTCACTTACTGCAGGAAGCGCCATCCACGGGGTGCAGTATATCCCACCGCTGCCACCAGTTGTCACGGAGTGTGGGGGAGTCCGGTCCTGCACCCCTCTTCCTGGGACCCACAGTGACTCTTAGCCAGCCAGTAAAACAGAAGTTTTATTGGACAACAGGAACACAGGGTACAGCAGAGCTTGCAGGCACAGTCAGGACCCCTCCACCGAGTCCATCTGGGCTTTCAGAGTGCTTGGATCCTAGCTAGGATACCCTGAATTCCGCCCACACAGCCCCAAGCCCAAACTCAAACTGCTTCCCTCCTGCCACTCCCTTCCTTTGTCCCCTTCCCGGGCAAAGGTGTTGACCTTTCCCCTCCCTTACCTAGCTCAGGTTACAGGCCCTGGCATCGTCCATCCCCTAAAGTCCTCCCCTGCTCTCCCACTCCACACAGACAGCTCCTACTGCATCACAGATGGGTTCTGCTTGGTAACGATCCAAAGCAGTGCAGACAGATGCATATTCATTTTCATCATCTGAATCAGATGCCACTAGCAGAAGGTTGAGTTTCTTTTTTGATGGTTTGAGTTCTGTAGTTTCCACATCTAAGGGTTTGTCTACGTTGCAAAGCTGTCCCCAAAACTTTTGTCTGAAACCTTGGGTGGAGTGTTGTAACTATTTTTAGAAATCTCACATCAGCACTATCTTTGCGTTTTATCAGTTCTGCTGTGAAAGTGTTCTGAAAACTAACATGCTGCATCATCATCCGAGACAGCTATAACATGAAATATATGCAGAAGGTAGGTAAAACACAGTAGGAGACATACAGCCGCCCCTCCCCCCCGCACACACCCACACACCCACACCAAGTGGTACAGTCACAAATTTAATTGATGCATTATTTTTTTAACTAACATCATCAGCATGGAAGCAAGTCCTCCGGAACTTCCGGTTGTGGAAGCATGAAGAGGCATACGAATGTTTAGCATATCTGCCATGTATATACCTTGCAAGGCCCACTACAACAGTGCCATGTGAATGTCTGTTCTCACTTTCAGGTGGCATTGTAAGTTAGAAGCAGGCAGCAGTATCTCCCATCAATGTAAACAAAGTTGTCTGTGTTTGCGATTGACAGAAAAGAAGTAGGAATGAGTGGATTTGTAGGCTCTAAAGTTCAATGCTGTTTTGTTTTTGAGTGCACTTATATAACCAACAAAAATAAAAATCTGCATTTGTAAGTTACACTTTCATGACAAAGAGATTGCACTTCACTACTTGTATGAGGTGAATTGAAAAATACTATTTATTTTGTTTATCATTTTTACAGTGCAAATATTTGCAATAAAAATAATAATAAAGTGAGCACAGTACAGATTGTAGTCTGTGTTGTAATTGAAATCAATATTGAAAATGTAGAAAAACATCCAAAAGTATTTAATAAATTTCAATTGGTATTCTATTGTTATAAATGTGATTAATCACAATTAATTTTTTTGAGTTAATTGCACGAGTTAGCTGCAATTTGGTGACAGCCCTAATTGCTAGCAAAAGCACTACATGCACTGTAGAGTCCTTGATACATTTCTGGTTAATAAGAGCTTTATTTGAATCAGTTGAGTTAAATGGGAGTCTTTGGCTGATAGGAATACTCTTTGCATCACATGAGTTAGTGAAGTTATATTTGCTGCCTTCAGAAGACAGAAATTGTCCGAGAATGGCCCTCCAGCCCTTTGTTAGATAATGTATCCAACATGTTCTCTACCAGGACCTCTTTGAAGACATGACCTAGGCACATATTCTGGATAATATCTGCCTGGTGAGTGTTAATATTTGGCAACTCTTTGCAGAAAATGATTTTATGGAGCTTATGTTACATTTCTGATCCTTGCAGCCACCTGAGTTATTTTTACTTATCATTTTCATTTTGCTCTAACGCTAGCAACAGAACAATCATTTTTGTACCCTGCTGTCATTCCGAGCCACTAACAGACCCTGTTCCTCTTCTTTGATTTCCTTATGAAGTTTCTTGCTGTTTGTTTTCTTTGTGTTAATACAGGATTGTGATGGGGCTCAGCGGCCCAGCACGGGTACTGCAGGGTGTCACGGAGTCCCTGGGCGATGCTCTGGAACTGCTCCCCACAAAGCCAGTCAGGACTTTCAGGAGCCCCCTCTCCCTTGGAGCAGACTATCTTCAGGGCAAGGAGCTCACATGGCTTCACCTCCTGGGTCTGACCTTGGAGCATTCAGCATGTGCCCCTCCGTGCGCTTCCCACAGCGAGTCCGCGCAGGTGGGGTCCTGGGGAAGCCAGAGGGTCCTGCACCCCCACTTTGCAGTCAGTCATGACTCTTAGCCAGCTAGTAAAACAGAGGTTTATTTAGATGACAGGAACATAGTCCAAAACAAGTCTTACCGGTATAGACAACAGGACCCCCTTTAGTTAGGTCCATCTGGGGCCCCAGGGAGGCCACCGCCTTGCTAGGAGGCCCGAGCCTCCTAGGAGCTCCCTTCCATTTTCCAGCCAGCTTCGAAAAACTACCAACCCCCTCCAGCCCCTCCTCTCTGGGCTGTGTCTCTTTCCCTGACCAGGAGGTCACCTGATCTCTCTGTCTCCAACACCTTAAGCATCCCCTTGCAGGGGGGAAGGGGCTGGCCATTAGTTGCCAGGCAACAGAGTGTCGGCCAGAGCTGGGGCACCAACACAGTATTGAGAGGAAACATTAAAACCAGTCCCACTTTGTCACACAGGGGTTAACCCTTCCTTCCTAGCAGGGGAAGCCAGGCCCCAGAAGCTCTGCTGGGCATGCACCAACTGGAGAACAGTCTGGGCTGACCGCCGGAGGGGCAGGAGGCATGCCGTCAGCGCCCAAGGAGGGACAGATTCGGGAGGCAGGCCAAGCCAGGCCACACCCTGATGCCCAGAAGGAGTACATCACAGGAGGGGAACAGACTGGAGGACCCCACAGAGCAGACAATCCAGTGTTTATGGCAGGAAGTGACCAAGGGGAACTTTAGAGGCAAATAACGTTAGAGCCACACAGACACTTGGCAGGTTGCGGGCTGATCCCCGCTGAGCTGGTGGCAAGGGGAACTAGCCACTACCAGTGCCATGGGTCAGGGCTTGGTGGAGAGGGTGAGCCTGGGTCTCCCCTACCACCCTCCCACACCCCATGGTGATTGTATGGACTCTGGCCATTAGGCCGCACTGCCCTGACACTTGGGGTGAGTTACCTGGATTCCAGCCGCTAGGCCACACTCTCCTGCTTGTGAGGTGGATTGTATGGACTCTGGCCATTAGGCCGCACTGCTCCACACTGCCCTGACACTTGGGGAAAGTTACCTGGACTCTGGCTGCTAGACTGCACTATCCTGCTTGTGAGGGGGATTGTATGGACTCTGGCCATTAGACGACACTGTTCCCACATGGGAGGGACTGTATATGGACCCTGGCCATTGGGCCACCCCGCCTAGACATTTGGCCTGATTTACCTGGACTCTAACCACTAGGTCCACTGCCCTGATCAAGGGGTGATTGTGGGGAAGGAGACCATTAGGCTGCAACCGGCCAGCCACAGAGAGACGGGCAAGTGAACTTGAGAGTGGCAAGGTTCTGACACTGCATCCCAGCCCTGCCACAAAGGGGCAGTGCGGGGCCAGGGCCACTACAAAGATCCAACCCTGAACATTATTATCATCATCACTGTCAGCATCATCATCTTCATTCTCCTCATGAACCTGATTCAAGTAGGTGCTCCTGGAAACTCCTCAAAAAAACCTCAATTTTTCAGTCAGTGCCTTCCTGTCTCTTTCACTATTTCTCTTTCTCATTCAGTTGGGGAAGGACTGGATTTGTTTGTGTGTTTGTCCGCAAAGCCTTTCGAAGATCTATAATATTTCATTTTGCTGGACAAGAGCTGGTAGTGCTTTTGGAAATATTGCCAGCAGGAGGTTGATGAGTGTCACTGAAGCTCATGATCCTCCTGTTCCTGCCAGCACCTTGGTTTACAGAGACAGAAGAAGTTCGCTCAGATTCCTTATCCACCTCTCCTTTGCATTTTCTGTTGATGTACATGGAGAGGTTGTGTTTTGGGGGGGGGGGGGGGAGAGGGTGTTGGGGAGCCAGTGGTGGAGGAGAATCTCAGCTCTTTCAGTTCAAATTGTGACAATTAAGTGGTCAGAATCCACTTCCCCTGCTTTACTCTGTGTCACTATGTCTTTGGCACAGTAATAAGTGGCCGTGTCTGCAGCTGTCAGCAAGCAGAGCTGCAGGGAGAACTGGTTCTTGGAAGTGTCTTGGGAGATGATCACTCAACTCTGCAGAGCGGTGGCATAGTCAGTGTGCCAACTACTAGATCTATACAATATACGTGCCACCAGTTCTGGCTCTTTCCCCATAGGTTGCTGGAACCAGGCCCCCGTGGCACTGGTGCTAGTAACCGAATCTCTGGAAATGGTACAAATGAGTGTTAGGAACTCCCCGGGTTTCGCCACTCCCGGGCCCATTTCCTTCAGCTGCACTTGGGAGAGGACACCTGGGAAGGAAACACAGAAATGAACTAGTGAGCCAGGCTCCTATCCCCTGGGAGCCGGAACATGAGAAAATTAAACACCCTGAGACCACGTCTAAGGGAGTGAGGCACCGAACTGCCACTGAATTGCATTGGGATCCGGGCATCTCATTCCCTTAGGCTGCCTTAAGCATCTTCTCTTCTGCAGGTGCTGCATCAAGGAACCCTCCTGACCCCCAGTAGAAACGTACCTAAAGGGGCCACCAGCATGAACAGGAAAATCAGCAGCAGGTTCATCTTAAGTGAAGTTGCAAACTGTCCCCAGTAGCCAGGCCCGGGCAGTTCTGTGTCTGGGGGGAGACTGAGGCTCCTCCAATCAGGGATTTGTATTTAAACAGGAACCATCAGGAGCAGAGATTTGCATGCGGGTTTCACAACGTCAGTATAAGAGATGGCAGAGTGTGAGCTCTGCCTACACATGGGGGTCTCTCCCTGGGACGGGTGTCCACCTAAGACTGTGAATTCAGCTCAGGAAGCTCCGAAACCGCCTAAGGTGTTTGGATGCCCAAACTCATTTTAAGTAAATAACATTTAATCATTTAACACTCTTAAAGGTCTTTGAGATTCTCGGCCGAATATAGGTGTGGGGTGGCTTCACTTTAATAATGAAGGAATATCTGAAGAGAAATCATACCCCTTCTCTTGTAATTTTAGCTGGTATTTCAAAAGAACACAAGGGAGATGGGGGCCCAAATGCCATCCAGATTCTGTAGGATTTTGGTGTTTAGTTCCCTCACCACTATCTCTGAAATCCTATCCCATATTAACAGGACTGGCTTTAGGCACCAGCAAAGCAAGCACGTGCTTGGGGCAGCACATTTCCCAGAGGTGGCATTCCAGCCACTGTCTTCAAAAATTCCAACATCAAGCCCCAGGTCTCCTCCGGCAACAAAGTGCCCAGCAACTGCCTGGATGTGTCGGGCAGCGGCCCTCCGGGCTACTGCTACAAAGTCAGCCTGACCCCGGAGTTCGCCAAGAGCAACTTCATGTTCCTAAAGCCCGAGTCCCCCGAGGAACAGCGAGAAAGTCACCGAGAACTTACCAGGGCCAGGCAGGAAGTCCCGAGAGGCCAGTAACACTGTCAGTGCCGCCAGCCAGGTAACCCTGCTCTGCAGAACAGCCAGTGGCACTCAGTGAGGAGAAAGAGCCATGAAATAAGCCCCCCAAGGGTTAGCCCGGCTTTCCCCCTTCTTCTCTCCCACCCTCGCCCTCTTGGAAATTAATCTGAGCTGGGGGAAATCCTTTCATTCAGGCACAGCTTTTTAAAGATAATGACGGGACCCTTTGATCAAGTGGCAGCAGGACCAGCTCCAGGCACCAGCTCCTCAAGCAGGTTCTTGGGGCGGCCAAAGGGAAGGGGCAGCACATCGGGCTCTTTGGGGGCGGGTCTCTCGGTCCCTCTCAGAGGGAAGAACCTGCCGCAGAATTGCAGCCAAAGTGCAAATCGCAGCTTTTTTTTTTTTCTCCCATTCTTTGAGGCGGCAAAAACCCCGGAGCTGGCCCTGAGTGGCAGTGTCGGAATTAGCACCCGTCGGACAGCAGACAATTCTCCAGCGCTCCTTACCCACATCAGTTAATGATCTGGGGAACGTCGGGCTCATTTTAAATGAGCAAAAGGAGCAGAATGCTCAGAAGCAGCAGCCCAGCTCCTAGTAAGACTGAAACACGGAGCGTGCCCGGGAAGGCCAAAGGCTGTCTCAGGAGATAACTGTCCCCTTTGGAGGGCTCTCGCTCAGCCTCTGATCGCGGCTGCACAACCCTGTAGCCTTCCTTCAAGAGACCCAGGCGTGATGCCGGGGCCGCAAAGCACGCGGTGATTTAAGCCTCTTGAAATGCCCCTCTCTGGTCTGTATTTCCCCACAACATGTATTACAAGGGCATGAGTTACTCAGACACTTCGGTGGCCCACGGGGCTTTTCAGCTCCTCTGTCTCAATAAGAAATTCAGTCAGATACACCCGGCTCAGGCAGATTCAGGTGCAGTCGTTGCCCAATGCTGCATCAGTCCCGCACCCAGTAAAAAACAAACAAATAAACAAAAAACAGAACAACAACAACATTGCAAAGTGCAAATGTGTAAAAGCCAAAGAAAAAGGGGTAGGGGGTGCATAGTCAACAATTATTTTGCTTGGGTCTGCAAAAAACCTAGAGCCGGCCCTGCCCGCAGGCATCAGTTCTGAGTCTGGTTCTGTTCAATAGCTTCATCAGTGATTTAGATAATGTCATAGAGAGTACACTTCTAAAATTTGCAGATGATACGAAGATGGGAGGGGTTGCAAGTGCTTTGGAGGATAGGATGAAAATTCGAAATTATCTGGATAAACCGGATAAATGGTCTGAAGTAAAAAGGATGAAATTCAATACGGACAAATGCAAAGTACTCCACTTAGGAAGGATCCATCAGTTGCACACATACAAAATGGGAAATGACTGCCCAGGAAGGAGTACTGAAGAAAGGGATCTGGAGGTCATAGTGGATCACAAGCTTGATAGGAGTCAACTGTTTTAAAAAAGTGATCATTCTAGGATGTATTAGCAAGAGTGTTATAAGCAACCCACTTAATTCACCCACTTTCCTCCACACTGATTAGGCCTCAATTGAAATATTATTTCTGGTTCTGGGTGCCACATTTCAGGAAAGAGGTGGACAAATTAGAAAAAGTCCAGAGAAGAACAACATGACCTATGAGAGAAGATGGAAAAAAATCGGGTTTGTTTAGTGTAGAGAAGAGAAGACTGAGGGGATGTGATAACAGTTTGCATGTACATAAAAGGAGGAGTACAAGGAGAAGGATGACAAATTATTCTCTTTAACATCTGTGGATGGGACAAGAAGCAATGGGCTTAAATTGCATCAAGGGAGGTTGGACATTAGGAAAAATTTTCTAACTGTCTGGGAGATTAAGCACTGGAATAAATGTCCCAGGGAGGTTGTGGAATCTCCCGCACTGAAGATTTTTAAGAGCAGGTAGGACAAACACCTGTCAGTGGTGGTGTCTAGATAACATTGAACCCTGCCATGAGTGAGCTCTGGAGTCCCAGAGCTCTTCCAGTCCCAGGGTTCTATGAGTCTATAGCTGGATATTAAGTATCAGAGGGTAGCCGTGTTAGTCTGGATCTGTAAAAGCAGCAAAGAATCCTGTGGCACCTTATAGACTAACTTATAGTCTATAAGGTGCCACAGGATTCTTTGCTGCTTTAGCTGGATATTGAACTCTGAAACCCGAGGACAGATCTGTTCTTCACTCTGCTTGTAGATCCTGTCCATGTGCCCGGTGCTAGATGGTTTGGGGAAGTGCTGCCCCCACGCAGTGCATGGGAGAAGCTCGGGTTTTTGTTTTAGCTGTATCGGGATTCCTCTCACTGTGAATGTCTCCCGTACAGAGGTACCGGGCGGTGTCCTCAGGCTTCAGGCCGGTCATGTCCAGGTACAACAGGCTGTTGGGATTGTCTCTGGAGATGGTGAATCGCCCTTTTACCGAGTCACTGTAGTATATGCTGGTGCTGTAAATGTAGGCGATCCACTCCAGCCCCTTCCCGGGAGCCTGCCGGACCCAGCTCATGCCGTAGCTGCTGAAGGTGAACCCGGAGGCTTTGCAGGAGAGGCGGAGAGAGTCTCCGGGCTTTTTCACATCCCCTCCGGACTCCACCAGCGCCTGGGACCGGACACCTGGGAGTAAAGACAGGCCATTAATATAGGTATAAAAACAGCGGTAACACAATATTCTTCTAACTCTGCCAGTTATTCGAAGGAGGAAAATACCTTCCAAAGCGCCTACAGTGAAAATTAGAAGGAGCAATATTGTCATGTTTCCTGCTGTTCGAGGAGAGAGCTGGCTGCTAACTGCACAACCCAGAGGGCTGCAGTTTGTGTCTCCGGCTGCAGCCGGGACAGAGATAGAGACAAATTTAAACAGGAAAGTGTCTCCATTATTTGCATGCCCTCTCCTTATAAGAGACACACACTCCTGCTGCCAGTGACCTGAGTGACTCGCCCTAGGGCTCCAGGTGCAGGAGTCAGACTGTCCCGTCCTGTGTGTCTGTGCAGCGCCGGGCACAGGGCGCTGGAATCCTCCTGACACTTGTGGACCCCTGGGAGGAATGACCAGCTCCCTGCAGTGACTGTATTTCCTCACCCGGGAACTGAGGGCCTGGCTATTGTGAGGTGATATTGGGGCTGAGGGGACTCAGCTCTGGAGCCCCGTTCCAGGCGCACAGGGGCCATGCAATGTCCAGTCAGGGGGGTCAGTGTCCGGGGAGGGGTTGTGTCCCAGGGATCCACTGGGCTGGGCCACCCGCTGGAGAGGGAAGATTCCCCGTGGCGCGGGGAGGGATTGGGGACGGAGGCCCCTTTCCCTTCCTGGCAGAGACCGGCTCCATTGAAATGATCCGTGACACTAGGGACGTGATCTGAGCAATCCTGGCTCGTGCTTCGGGCCGGGTCTGGGGCCCGCCTGTGGGTGCAGGAGGGAGAAGCTGGGCGGGGGGGGAGTCTGAGGGCAGAGTTAAGGTTTTGCAATGGAGCCTCCCTGACATTAGTGGGCCGACAGCAGCGTCTCTAGGACTCCTCCTTAAGGGGAGAGATGAGGGAGGATTCAGGCAGCACTGAAGGGAGATTATTATTCACAATTGCTTGAGAACCCAAGAGAAGAAAGGGTTATTCAAACTGATCTAAAGCACTGAATTTATCCATGGTGTAAAATTTAGCCCAGGAGTTATTACAATCTTGGATGATGAAAATACTCAACCCTTTAACAGAGCTTTGGGAAAGGATAATGAGCTTTATTCTACACACAGGATTACTCCGATTTTACAGAAGTCGGTTTTTGGGAACAGATTATATAAAGTTGAGTGCACATGTCCACAGTAAGCACATTAAGTCGGTGCTGTGCATCCATAGTACTTGGCAAGCAGTGACTTTCCGTGCAGTGCACTCTGGTAGCTACCCCACAATTCCCACAGTCCCCACTGCCCATTGGAATTCTGGGTTGTGCTCCCAATGCCTGATGGGGCCAAAATTTGTCATGGGTTGTTATGGGTAAATGTTGTCAGTCAACCCAGATTTCAAATGGTTGGTGGAGACTGTGGGAACTGTGGGATAGCTACAGTTGTCAGTCGCCCCTTCCCCCATGAGAGCAACTGCAGACAATTGTTTTGTGACTTTTTTCCATGCAGATGCCATAGCACGGCAAGCATGAAGCCCGTTCAGCTCACTGCAGCAGTTATGAGCATTGTAAACACCTCACGCATTATCATGCAGTTTATGCAGAACCAGAAGCTGAAAAACCAGGTGAGGCGGCAATGGTAGTGCGGTGATGAGAGCGATGAGGACATGGACACAGACTTATCTCAAAGCATGGGCCCTGGCAATGTGGACATCATGGTGTTAATGGGGCAGGTTCTAGCCGTGGAACCCCGATTTGGGGCCCGGGAAACAAGCACAGACTAGCAGGACCGCATAGTGTTGCAGGTCTGGGATGATTCCCAGTGGCTGCAAAATTTTCGCATGCATAAGGGCACTTTCATGGAACTTTGTGACTTGCTTTCCCCTGCCCTGAACCACAAGAATACCAAGATGAGAGCAGCCCTCACAGTTCACAAGTGAGTGGTGATAGCCATCTGGAAGCTTGCAAAGCCAGACAGGTACCGGTCAGTTGGGAATCAATTTGGAGTGGGAAAATCTACAGTGAGGGTTGCTGTATGCAGGTAGCCAACACAATCACTGAGCTGCTGCTATCGAAGATAGTGACTCTGGGAAATGTGCAGGTCATAGTGGATGGCTCTTCTGCAATGGGATTCCCTAACTGTGGTGGGGTGATAGACAGAACGCATATCCCTATCTTGGCACCGGAGCACCAGGGCACCCAGTACATATACCGCAAGGGGTACTTTTCAATGGCGCTGCAAGCACTGGTGGATCATAAGGGATGTTTCACCAACATCAGCGTGGGATGGTCAGGAAAGGTTCATGACGCTTGCATCTTCAGGAACACTAGTCTGTTTAAATGGCTGCAGCAAAGGATTTACTTCCCGGACCAGAAAATAACTTGCAGTTGTAAATGTCTATCATTGTCCTTGGGGACCCAGCCTACCCCTTAATGCCCTGGCTCATGAAGCCGTACACAGGCACCCTAGACAATAGTAAGAAGTTGTTCAACTATAGGCTGAGCAAGTGCAGAATAGTGGTAGAATGTGCATTTGGATGTTTGAAGGGTCACTGGCACAGTTTACTGACTTGCTCAGACCTCAGCAAAACCAATTTCCCCATTGTTATTGCGGCTTGCTATGTGCTCCACAATGTCTGTGAGAGTAAGGGGGAGACATTTATGGCAGGGTGGGAGGTTGAGAAAAATCGCCTAGCAGCCAATTACATGCAGCCAGACACCAGGTCGATTAGAAGAGCACATCAGGAAGCTCTGAGCATCAGAGAAGCTTTGAAAACCAGTTTCATGAATGGCCAGGGTACCATGTGACAGTTCGATTTGTTTTTTCTTGATGAAAACCCGCCCCCTTGGTTGACTCTAAAATTCCCTGTAAGCAAACTGCCCTCCCCCCTTCGATCACAGATTGGAAATAAAGTCAATATCATGTATTCTTTATTAATTGATTATAAAAATAGGGAGATAAGTCATAAGGTAGCCCAGGTGGGTGGGGGAGCAGGGAAGGAAAAGGCCACTTCAATACTTGTTGATTGACAGCCTTCGGTCCACTGGAGTGGAGTGGTTGGGTGTCTGGAGTCTACTCCCCCACGTTCTTGGGCATCTGGGTAAGGAGGCGGCTATGGAACATGGGGAAGAGAGAGGTTGGTTAAACAGGGGCTGCAGTGGCAGTCTCTCTAGGTGACATTCATGAACCTCCATCAGACTCTGGATCATGTCCGTTTGTTCCTGCAATAGCCCCAGCATTGCTTCGTGCATCCTCTGATCTTCCTGCCACCACCTCTCCTCATGTTCACTGGCCATTTTCCCGTCCTGTGCTGTTGTGTCCCTCCACCCTTTCTGTTGAGCTCTTTCAATGTGGAACGTCTGCATCAGCTCAGAGAACATTTCATCATGGGTGCGTTTTTTTTGGATGGCTTATCTGGGATAGCCTTTGGGAGGAGGGAGGCTTGAAACATTTGCAGCTGCAGGAGGAAAAAAAGGGAGAGAAATATTTAAAAAGATGCATTTTACAGAACAATGCTTATACTCTTTCACAGTGAACAACACTATTCACATTACATAGCACATGTGATTTCGGTACAAGGATTTCTTTTCAGCCACAGGCAAACAGCCCAGTAGAAATGGCCACCTAAGAATGTCCCTTTAATTAAATTCACATATTTAAACCAGGTTACAATGAACGATAAAGAACAGATGTTGCTTGAAGGCCAGCAAACACTGTGACCATATGCTGCCAGGCTTTGTCATGCAATGATACCAGATTACTTGCTACTAGCATGATGTAGTCAATTGTCCTACCATGGAAGATGGAATAAGGCTGCTGGCCCCAGAAACTTTCTGGAAAGGCTTTTGGAGTACCTCCAGGAGAGCTTCATGGAGATGTCCCTGGAGGATTTCTGCTCCATCCTCGGACACCTTAACAGACTTTTCCAGTAGCTGTACTGGCTGCGAATGAATCCCAAATCCTCAGGGCAAATTAATCATTAAAAAACACTTGCTTTGAAACCATGTTTTATATTTAGAAAGGTACACTCACCAGCAGTCTCTTCTATGGCTTCATGGTCTGGGATACTGCCTTGAAAGGGTTGGGATGGTATTTCAGTCAGGGTGAGAAAAAGATCCTGGTTGTTGGGGACAATGCTGTGCTGTGTGGTCTCCTCAACATCCTCATCCTCCTCATCGTCTTCCCCATCTGCAAAATCCTCAGGCATGGTGACGGAGAGTACCCCATCATCGGTATCCACAGACAGGGGTGGGGTAGTGATGGCAACCCCCCCCCCAGAATTGCCCGCAGCTCAGTGTAGAAGTGGCATGTCTGTGGCTCTGTCCTAGAGCATCCATTTGATTCTTTCACTTTCTGGTATGCTTGTCGCAGCTTCTTACATTTCACATGCCACTGTGTTGAATCCCTATTGTGGCCTCTGTCCATCATGGCTTTGGAGATTTTTTCAAATGTTTTGGCATTCTGTCTTTTGGAATGGAGTTCTGATAACACGGAATCCTCTCCCCATACAGTGATCAGATCCAATACCTTCCATACAGTCCATGCTGGAGCTCTTTTTTGATTCTGGAACTGCATGGTCACCTGTGCTGATGAACTCAGCATAGTTACCTGTGCTGATCAGCTCTCCATGTTGGGCAAACAGGAAATGAAATTCAAAAGTTCACAAGGCTTTTCCTATCTATCTGGCCAGTGCATCTGAGTTCAGATTGCTGTCCAGAGCGGTCACAATGATGCACTGTGGGATAGCTCCCGGAGGCCAACATTGTTGAATTGCATCCACACTAACCCTAATTCGAACCAGCAATGTCGATTTCATCGCTAGTCCCCTCATCGGAGAGAAGTATAGAAATTGGTTTTAAGAGCCCTTTATGTCAACAAAAATGGCTTCGTTGTGTGGACGGGTGCAGGGTTAATTTGATTTAATGCTGCTAAATTTGACCTAAACTTGTAATGTAGACCAGGCCTCTGACACAGTAATTCAGGGCTGTGTCCTCCACTTTCAGGCTGCTGATTTGCAAATGCACCAGGCTGTTGGTATTGTCTCTGGAGATAGTGAATCGCCCTTGCATGATATTAGCGTAGTAGGTGCTACCCTGGCTAGCAATTCTGGCCAGTCACTCCAGCCCACTCCTTGAGGCCAGATGGATCCA
This sequence comes from Gopherus flavomarginatus, assembly GCF_025201925.1. Taxonomy (NCBI): domain Eukaryota; kingdom Metazoa; phylum Chordata; order Testudines; family Testudinidae; genus Gopherus; species Gopherus flavomarginatus. Next base: position 2,691,471 of record NC_066627.1, on the reverse strand, counting down.
ACCCATGAGATAATGGTTGAAGGTGAACCCGAAGGCTGTGCAGGAGAGGTGGAGAGAGTCTCCGGGCTTTTTCACATCATCTCTGGACTCCACCAGCTGGACCTGCGTTTGGCCCTGCAAATACAGATTTGTTTAGTTTAGACCCTGATTTTATCATGGTCCCCCGGGAACCCAGGATACACTTAGTGCCTGAATTGTTACCTGGGGGAACTGACAGAATGATATTTAAGTTTACCCAAAATCTCATCTTCTTGGGTTTTGTGAGAGTTAGAAATTCCAAGGGAAAGACTGAAAATGAGAATGTCCTAAAACCAGCGTCTTTTTCCGGGAGGAGCTGCAGGGCCAGAGACTTGGCAGAATGTAAACATGGTGATTCGCATTTGATTTGCATAGACACTGCTTCATAAAAGGTAGAAGTTGCTCAGGCTGAGCACTGTAAGCAGGCAGGATATTTGGATAGACAGCTAGCTAGCTAGCTAGATTCGATACTTTGGTAAGGGAATGTTTAATAGAGAGTTTTATTGAATGATAGCCAATAGAGTGGTTGGCTGGCTCCAAGTGGTGTGGTACAAAACTCTCAGACTGGCTGGAGACCAGTTCAATGAGGAAGCTAATAGGAGTGAGACAATGTACTGAGCGTGGAGTAGAATCATCACGATCAAAGTGACTTGCCTGTGCTGACACTGAGGGACTGATACTACAAATAACAGTGTGGAAGAGGGAGAGCTTAATATGGGCTTCATGTCAAAGTTGTTGGGTTCCATGAAGGCTGGATATGAGTGGGACCTCAGGATGTAATTCTGTGGCTGGTTTTCTTTTGAAAAAACTTGCCAGTTATTTTTCTCTCAGATTTCAGGTGGAACAGCCAGAGTCAAAGTGCAAATGCAGTTTCTTTACACAAACGAGTAGTTTGTGTAGGGACTGAGATCCCCAAATCTGTGCTGCACCATTTTCCTCATTGCGGCCCCCTCAGGTTATGTGGGAAAAGGGAGCTCATCAGTCCCCCTTCTCGCTCTCTCTTCTCTTTTTGTATTATTATTAAAACCAGAAAATGAATATTTTTGGACGGGAGTTATTTATTTATTCATGTAAACCAGGATTTTCTCTGCTAGGAAAATGCTCCTTGTGCCAGAAAAGCCATCATTGGTGGGAAAAAATATTCAACTCAAACAACAAATGAACAAACAAACCCCAAACACAAAACCAAATAAAGCAAACAAGCAAACCTGATGTGTTCTAGTGTCCAAAGCTGAGAGTCAGTGTCTTTCTGCAGGAATGTGTCACTGACAGGGTGACACTGAGCAGAATCCCAGCACGGTGAATTGAAGAGGGTCCTACAGGGAACCGGAATGAACCAGGTTGAGGGTCTATGGCCTGTGCTATGAAGGAGCTCAGACTAGTTTCTCATACTGCTCTGTTCGGGCCTTTCAGTCTATGAATCTATGACTCCCCGGGAGGTTGTGTGTGGACTCAGCATTTGTCCCCTGGAGAGGAAAGAAAGAGGCAGGGACCCAACTAAGAATGTTCTGTGCTTTGTGGGAACTTGTATAAATTCCTTCACCTTGTGTAAAAGCAAAGAAGAGGGATAATAATAACAATAAAAGGGTTTGTTGCTGCTCACCCCTTTCCCAGAACTGATCTCATTGTCACTTACAGGCCTTGGACGTCCCCAACACTAAACTGTTTCTCTGATTACTGCAGGGAGAGGTTTTAGTCTGAGCTCAGCCCTGCTTCCCCTCACTGTGTCTCTCGCACAGTGACACTGGGCGGTGTCCTTGGGCTTCAGGCCGGTCATTTGCAAATAGAGCTCACTCTTGGGATTATCCCTGGAGATGGTGAATCAGCCTTTCATTGAATCAGGGTATGCAGTACCCCCCTTTTTGTGTTGGCCGTTGGGGTTGATTCCTGTGTTTTCTTAAATGTGGCCATTTTAAGAGCTAAACACGACGTTAACCCGCTGTAGGTTTTGGTGATGGGCTTTGTCACTCTGGTCTAGTCTCTCACACAGTGATACCGGGCGGTGTGTTCCGCTCTCCTGCTGCTCCTTTGTATATACAGGGGGTTGCTGGGATTGTCTCGGGAGACAACGAATTGCCCTTTCACTGAATCAGTGTAATGAGAACAATTTTGAGTGTACTGCACCCTGGAGACCCACTGCAGATGCTTTCCAAGAGCCTGACGGACCCAGCACTGAAGTGGAACCCAGAGACTTTAGAAGAGGAAAAGTCAAAGGGCACCTGCAAGTTCCATGTACAAATGACCGTTTATATAGGTAAAGAGTTGAAAAAAACAATGAGATACTTGCAGACCTGGCTCCTAGAGAGATTGATACAAAATCTGGGGGCTCCCCACTATCTTCAGGAAAATCTTACACCTGTAGAAACTGTTGCAATCTGTGGCAGATTTAGTGGGGCCCTGTGCTCAGCTTCATTTTGGGGTCCCCTCCTTGGGACCCAGCCAAGAAAAAGAACAGATCAGGCTGGTTTGTTTACCTGCCTTGTCTTCAGGTCCCCCCGATTGTGGCTCCCACTGGCGGCAGATCGCTGCTCCAGGCCAATGGGGGCTGCTGGAAGTGGCACCCAATAAGTCCCTTGCCGTGCGTCACTTCCAGCAGGGCCCATTGGCCTGGAGCAGCGATCTGCGGTAAGCAGGAGCTGCGATCAGTGGGATCTGCGGACGGGGCAGGCAAACACACCGGCCAGGCCTGCCAGGGGATTTCCTTGCCCGAGTGGGGACCCCTGTTTGAGAAACCCGGCTGTACAGGGAATCCCCACGTTCTGCCTGTGAATGTAGGACTAGTGACCTTGTTAGCCTACCTCCTTCAGAAAGGCTATACAGGATACCCCAGTAACTTTGCAAATGAAGCACAATTCCGCCTTCCTTAGCTGTGTGCAAACTGTGGCAAAATCCCGGTGTGAAAAATTCTAGGGCAAAATTCCACCTTGGCTACATAGCTCATACTTCCTGCCTGTCTGCTCCAGCTAAATCTGCTGGAAGGCAGGTGGAAGGATGGGCACAGGGCCGGCTTTAGGCCTATTCCACCAATTTCCCCAAATCGGGCCCCGCGCCTAAGAGGGCCCCGCGCCCAGTGAGAATCCCTTCCCTGGCTGGATAGTGAATGTCAGGTTTTCAACAAAGAATGGAATGCAAAATATTTGTTCACAAATGTGAACTTAGAGGCTGTATGTCTTATTTGTCAAGAGAGCATTGCAGTGTTCAAGGAGCACAATTTGAATCACCATTTTTCCGTGAAACATCCTAATTTTGGCAGCTAACAAGGAAAGGGAAGAAAAAGTTGAGGAACTCACCACAAACTTAAAAACTCAGCAAAATATTTATGTGCGACAAGCTGCAGCTCATGGGTGTGGGCTCGAGAGGAAAACTGCTCCCCCCTCTGGACAGAATGAGACTCTCACAAACATAGGCAAAGAGACCAACACAGGAGCCCCGAGTGATTTTCTGTTACTGTATTGCCAGGAACCTTTCTCTGCCTTGTCATAAACAGATAAGTAAGAGTTAATAGAACAAAACTGCTTCATATCTCTTTGCCTGGAAAGGTTAACAAGAACAGTGAGCCTGGCTGTCGCCTGACCCGAGGACCAATTGGAGGACAGGATACTTTCAAATCTTGAGGGAGGGAAGTTTTCTGTGTGCGCTGCTAGAATTTGGTTGTTGTTCACTCTGGCGGCTCAGAGGGACCAGACGTGCAACCAGGTTTCTCTCCAATCTCTCCAATACAGGCTCTTATAAGTTCAGACTAGTGAGTACTAGGTAGATAAAGCAAGTTAGACTTATGTTTGTTTTCTTTATTTGCAAATGTGTATTTGGCTGGAAGGATTTTAATTTGTACTTGTATACTTAGGCTGGGAGGGTATTCCCAGTGTCTATAGCTGAAAGACCCTGTACCTATTCCATTATTTTTTTTAATTTACAAAGATAATTTTTACTGTTTTTTCTTTCTTTAATTAAAAGCTTTTCTTGCTTAAGAACTTAATTGTTTTTTTATTCTGGTGAGACCCCAGGGGACTGGGTCTGGATTCACCAGGGAATTGGTGGGGAGAAAGGAGGGAAGAGGGAGAGAGAGGCTGATTTCTCACTGTGCCAGGATTACTTTCTCTCAGGAAGAGTCTGGGAGGGGGAAAGAGAAGGAGGGAGGAAGGTGAATTTTCCTCTCTGTTTTGGGATTCAAGGAGTTTGAATCACAGTGATCTTCCAGGGTAACCCAGGGAGGGGAAGCCTGGGAGAGGCAACGGTGAGGGAAAGGGTTTACTTTCCTTGTGCTAAGATCCAGAGGGTCTGGGTCTTGGGGGTCCCCGGGCAAGGTTTTGGGGGGACCAGAGTGTACCAGGCACTGGAATTCCTGGTTGGTGGCAGCGCTACAAGTACTAAGCTGGTAATTGAGCTTAGAGGAATTCATGCTGGTACCCCATCTTTTTGGACGCTAAGGTTCAGAGTGGGGATTATACCATGACATGCCTGCTATTATAATTTTAATGTAACAAACGACGCATTTCTCAATAAGTTTGCAAAGATTCCTGTGGCAGCGGAAAGGTAAATGGTGTTCAGAGAACTTGGGTGGTTGCTGGAGGCATTTTTAAAAAACTATCTGTTCCTACATGGGTTATTCATATTCAGCCGTGTGTGTGTGTCTTTATCTCTAAGGAGCTCGGTTCCTCCTGCTTCTCTGGCATCACTCGGCTGCTTAAAACCAGCTTCCTCTTTTTGTATGGTCTCTGCTCTGCTCTGAGTCACTGTGTCTCCCCTAGCGCAGTAATAGGTGCCGGTGTCTGCGGCTGTCAGCGAGCGGAGCTGCAGGGAGAACTGGTTCTTGGCAGTGTCTGCAGCGATGGTGACTCGGCCTTGGAGAGACGGGGCGTAGCCTGTGCTCCCGCTATATGGGTACACATACCCTATCCACTCCAGGCCCTTCCCGGGGGGCTGCCGGATCCAGTGCCAATAGTAACCGCTAGCGATGGAGTAACTCGACACAGCGCAGCTCAGGGTGAGGGTCTCTCCGGGCTTCACCGTCCCCGGACCCGACTGGACCAGCTGCACCTGAGCGAGGACACCTGGGAAAGAAAGCAAGAAAGGAATTAGCCACAGAAAGACTCCACGGGCCTGTCACTAATTCCCCCCCACCCCGTACTCCACAGACACTCACAGGTGGGGGCAGAGAGCAGGGAAAGGAAAAGCAACAGGGATTTCATTCTTGTTTCATGCAATAAGGAAGCTCCCCAGCGAGTAGGAATATGACACTACTCTGTGTCTAGGGTGAGACTCAAGCTCCTTGAATCAGGAGTTTGTATTTAAACAGCAACCCCCCGGCAAGGATTTGCATGCGGGTTGCACCCAGCGCATATAAGGCACCAGGGAGATGTCTAGGTAGAGAGTATTGTGTGGTGGAGTGGCCTGCAATAGGTCTTGATCACCTCTGGGATGGGATGGAGAGATCCCTGTACTTTTTACAGCCTTTCTCTGGAGATTAATGTGTTTTAGGACAGGGCTTAACTGGGTCTGTGAATCCCAACCTCCAACAGTGGTTACTGAGAAATGTATTGGGAATATACAAGAAATATAAACAGTGCACAGAAGCAATCAATAGAAATGAGCTATCACAGGATGAGTAAAGCGGAAGGTGCTTCCCCTCTGTAATACTAATTAATAAATATCATGCATTGCATTTATAAACGGGAAAAGTGGTGCAAGTGTGCAGAGACACGGTGCCTTCGGTAGCGCATACAGAAGCCGTGCTTGGTTTGGTGGTGCCTAGAGCCAGCCCTGGCTTCCCCTCTCTGTGTGCTTGGCACAGTGATACTGGGCGCTGCCCTCGGGCTTCATTTGCAGATACAACAGGTTGTTGGAATTGTCCCTTGACATGGTGAAGCGTCCCTTGCAGGGCTGTGCATAGCTGATGATAGCTGAGGTTTGGTGTATTTCCCCTATGCACTCCAGTCCCTTCCCAGGTGACTGTCTGACTCAGCTCATCCAGTGTTTGCAGGAGTGGCGGAGAGAGTCTCCAGGCTTTTTCACATCCCCTCCGGATCCCACTGGCTGGACCTGGGACCGGACACCTGCAAGGAAAAAAACAATGAGATCCCTGCAGACCTGATTCCTAGTGAGACTGATGCAAAACCTGGGGGCTTCCCACTGTCCTCAGCAAAACAATGTACCTGTGCAAACTGTTGCAATCAGAAGGAAATGGAGCCAGAGCGGCACGTTACTGACTGGGGCTTTGCCTGGCATTGCACAGACACTGGGACGGCAGATTGTCCACCCGAGAGCTGCAGAGTGGGGGATATGGGTGGCTTTATAGAGGAAACTGAGCGAATTTTTTTTGCATACCCTGTATTTTTAAAGAGGGAAATAAAGTCTAGCCCCCAATGCATCGCCTGGAGAAGCCAGGTGAAGACCTACTGAAAGCCAGATCAGAATGACCCCTGCAGTATTAGAGGGCCACTGAGGTAGTGAGGCTGTGATGCCTTTCAGCAGCGCTCTTTATGCATCCAGAATTTGCAAAGGTCCCTAAGGGAGTTGGGCTGGGGTAGCTACATGATTTGGGAACCTAAATCCTAATAACTTTCTCTCTCTCTCTTTAGGCTGCTAAATTTAAGTCACTTCTGAAAGTTGGATTTCAGCTTCCGCGTCACTTAAACTGCTTCCCATCTGGGCCAACGTGAATTATATTTCTCTAGTTTAAGATTTGGTAATGAATGTGAGACACAAAAATACTGAGGTGAGAAGGGCCTTATTAAATTAATCATGTCGGAACAGTGGATATTTACAAGCACCTGGTTCTGGCAGCTTTTTCTATTTCAGCTATTAACACCCCGCCCTCCCCTTACCGCAAAGACTTGTGGTGGTGCCAGATATTTAGATAACGTTTGTAATCACACTCTGAGGGGCTTTATAACTCCCCCTTTTCAGTCCACGCACACGCTGATTGAGAAGGCCAATACAGGGACACCGACTACGGTAACTGCCTCTGCCCATGATGCTTAGGGCACGTGAAAGACTTTCCCCATTATTGATTAGCGTATCATCTCTATTGCCGCTTGAGATCAAAACGGCTTTCCAAGTTTTGTCCCAGATGCCTCTTTCTTGATCCCCCTCAGAACACAGAACATTCGCTGAGAACTGACCATATTGTCCCTCACTCCAGAGATTGCTCTGTGGGCATGATCTAAAACAGGGGAAAGGCCAGTGCCAGGTGATCCCATACAGATTAACGGGGTTTATCCTTTAAAAACCTCTCTTTACAAGTGTTCTAACAATTCCCCCCCTCAAAAAAAAAATTCCTAGAGCAGATCTTTTAGAAAAATAATCTAATCTTGAGCTAAAAATTGTCAGTGATGAAGAATCCACTATTACTCGTGGTAAATTGTTTCAAAGGTTAATTACTTCCACAGTTGAAAACGTTCTGTCCAGTATGATTTTCTGAGTTATATTTCCTACTGTTCGGAGGTCCTATCGGCAGATCTCTGCACCGCTTAAATCCCTTCAATTTAATATTGAGGAATTAAGTGGTTTGTAAGACTTGCATTGACATGGTTTCCTAGGGTTGAGTTTAACATGCAGAGAACAAGAAATGAGAGCCTTAGGTGAGTAGGAAAAGTATGGGATAGTCCTATGATGCCTGTAAACCGGTCGTGTAGGGGATCGTCCCTCTCAGGCACGGCGGGGAGCCAGGGCGCCTCCTTACGCACTACAGTCCGGGTAGGCTTAGCCCCTCTGCAGGTGTTGAGCGGGGTACAAGGTCTGTAAACAAGGTAGAGCCCCAGCCCTCTAGCCGGGGTCGGGGCTCTCAAAGTAGATAAGCCCCAGCCCTTGGACAGGGCGGGCACTAATAGTCCAGGCTCAGGCATCTAGCAGGGGCTGAGCAAACACAGTATCAGCCCAGGCCCTTGGACAGGGCGGGCAGTAATAGTTCAGGCTCAGGCCTCTAGCAGGGGCTGAGCAAACACAGTATCAGTCCGGGCCCTTGGCTCAGGCGGGGCACCAAACACAAGTCTAATTAGCTCTGACCCTTTGGGTCAGGGCAGAGCAGTGGCAAAGTCAACGGGGCCCAGCCCTTGGTTCGGGCGGGGCACCAAACATAAGTCTAACTAGCTCTGGCCCTTTGGGTCAGGGCAGAGCAGTGGCAAAGTCAAAGGGGCCCAGCCCTTGGTCCGGGCGGGGCACCAAACACAAGTCTAATTAGCTCTAGCCCTTTGGGTCAGGGCAGAGCAATGGCAATAGGCGGGACGAGGGGGAGTCTGCCACCCAGTTACGGGTGGCAGGGGGAACGCAGGCCCTCCCACTCCACTGCGTTCCAGCCCGGGGCCCTAGCAGCGGTCAAGACCCGCTGCGGTCAGTGGGGATCCTGGCCGCAACACACTGACATGGGTTCGGGCTCTTCAGGAGCCAAACCAGGGTCGGCTATCCCCGGGCCACTTCCAACCTCCCCCTCTCTGGGTACCTGGTCCTTGCCAGCGTCGTCTGGGGGGTCCCAGACCATGGGCTCCTCCGGGTACCGGTCGTGGGGAAGCTCAGGCCACTCCTCGGGGTATCGGGCACACGGCAGGTCAGGCCGACGTTCCTCCGGGTACCGGGTCTGAGGCAAGTCCAGCCAGCGCTCCTCTGGGTAGTGGGCGCGGGGCAGGTCCGGCCAGCGCTCCTCCGGGTAGTGGGCGCGGGGCAGGTCCGGCCAGCGCTCCTCCGGGTAGTGGGCGCGGGGCAGATCCGGCCAGCGCTCCTCCGGGTAGTGGGCGCGGGGCAGATCCGGCCAGCGCTCCTCCGGGTAGTGGGCGCGAGGCAGGTCAGGCCAGCGCTCCTCTGGATAGTGGGCGTGGGGCAGGTCAGGCCCGGCGGGAGCCCAGGTACCAGCATCTGTCCTCTCCGGCAGCCTGCACCCAACTGAGCGCTGGGGCCGGGCTTTTATACTTCCTGTCCCGCCCCTTGACTTCCGGGGGGCGGGGACAGGCCGTGCTGGCTCCGCCCACTGAGGCAGCTGCTCTGGCTCGTCCCTCTCAGGCGCGGCGGGGAGCCAGGGCGCCTCCTTACAATGCCCCATTGCATTTCTCTCTTTCTTTCCCTTTACTGTCCCTCTCTCCCTCACTTTAAAATCTCTCTCTCCCCCATCCCATCTAATAGCTCGACAGACAGAAGGAATGACAAATCTTGAAATCCATCATTTTCCAAGGAAAACAATTCTGTCCTCTTGTGTCTCCATGTTATGAGTCTGACACATATTTCCTTATGGGGATGAAATCTCAGTCCCGTTGAGACAATTGGAGTTTTGCCTTTGACATGAATGGGACCAGGAGTCGTCATTTCACAGCTGAGTCACTGTAGCGAAGGCAGGTGTGCTGGAATGGAGCAGTCAGCCTGTATTAACTCTCTCCAAATGTTCTTTTGTGATTCTCTAGGCCTGGCTCCTTCACAGCTCGTATAATAAATGGTTCCCCTGCACTTTGCCCCTCTCTGTTAATGGTCTAACTTTTTTAGAATTGGCCCGGAGGAAGGAAAAGGATGTGATGTTACATGCTGACACTGCTTGTGAGACATGGTATGTTCTGCCCAGTTGTAATCTTGATTTTGATTTGAGTTTAAAAAAGTGACTTATCTGCCACATGAATTAACCAGACAGCAGTGGTGTCAACTTTCTGTCCTCTCAGAAAACCACGATTTTTTAAAAAGGCAGTTCTTAAAAAGAGGTGTTTTCTGTACAAGGGGCATTTTATTATGAATGGGCACGTGCAAGAAACTTGGAGTTTGGTTACAGATGAATCTACTAGAATCTGTACAGGGAATTCCCACAATCTCCCTGTGACTGAAGGACTAGCGAACCTCTTTTCCCCTCTTATTTAGAACACTGCATTGGTTATTCAGGATATGCCAGCTGTTTGCAGATGAAGCAGTGTCTTTATGAAACACATTTTAGCCTTCATTAGGTGCGTGCAAACTGTGGAAGATCCCGGTGTGAAAAATTCTAGTGCAGGTTCCACCTTGGTTCTATGGCTGCTGCTTCCTGCCTGTCTTCTCCAGCTTAGTTTGTTGGCAAAGCAGGTTGAAGGGCAGACAGCTAAGCGTTAATCACACTTAGGAGGAAGAGTGTATTTCTGCATGACCAGGAAATGTACAAGGCGGTCTCGGTTCTGTCGGAACCGCGGGTCTTTCATCATCAAAGTTAATTTTGAGAGAGTTGAAGCTCTGATAAAGGACTGGAGACTTGATACCCTGTGTTGCTCTGTCTGAACTGTTCTGTTATGGTAGGAACTGTGTGGGCCCTGGAGGTTTTTGTACTAACTGCAGGAGGTTTCTGATCACTGTGTCTCTTCTCGCACAGTAATATCGGGTGGTGTCTTCGGCTTTCAAATTGTTCATTTGCAGATACACCGAGCTGCTGGACTCGTCTCTGGAAATGGTGAATCGCCCTTTAACCGCATCACTGTAATATGCTGCTGAGCTATAAGCAGGATTGCGTATCTCTGCGACCCACTCCAGCCCTTTCCCCTGAGCCTGACGGACCCAATCTATGAAGTAGCTGCTGAAGGTGAATCCGGACGCTTTGCAGGTGAGACGGAGAGATCCCTCAGGGGTTTGAATCTTCCCTCCGGACTCCACGAGCTGGACCTGGGACCGGACACCTGGAAAAAAGAGAATCACATTCACCCCCAGCCTGGCTCAGAGCCCGTTAAAAGCAGCAGAAAGATTCCCATTGAAATCCTTGTGCTTTGGGCCAGGTTAGGAATGCCCAACATTTCCAGTCCACGAGCGGGGAAGAGGATAAAATTACCTGGAAGGACGGCTAGAAGAAAAGCGAGGCTCAGCCACAGTCTCATCTTGCTGATACTGGAGAGTTTTCTGGTGGGACATGCACGGACACCCGGACTTACCCCTCCTCCCTTATCACGCTGCAGGGTCTCAGAGATCACAGGGCTTCTATAGTACGCCGAGGCACTGAATTTGCATCTCCTCTTTTTCATAAGACACATCTTGGACCTCAGCACTCAGGAAACTCAGCCTCCCGGAGGTGGGTGTAGTGGGAAAGGGTTACCTGGGTACTGGAGAAGAGGAAGAACTCCAGTCACAGAATATTTTCTGCAGTCTTCTCTGCAATAGTTCTAATTGCATTTTAGAGACAAGATTCCTTATTGATGGTTCACCTTCCACTAACTTCTGTCTCCTTTTCCCTCTGTTTTTGGGATATCCTTCGGGGCCAGGCAATGTGATCTTCTGGTGGGACATTAGTCTGGGGCCTGGTCTACACTACGCTGTTAAACCAATTTTAACAGCGTTAAATCGATTTAACGCTGCACCTGTCCACACTACACTGCTGTTTATATCGATTTAAAGGGCTCTTTAAATCGATTTCTGTACTCCTACAAAACGAGAGGAGTAACGCTAAAATCGATATTACTATATCGAATTAGGGTTAGTGTGGACGCAAATCGACGTTATTGGCCTCATTATTTTACAGTAATATGTACACACATATTACTGTAAAATATGTGCACACCTGTTCACAGTGCACCGGTTTCACAGTGCAACCGCTCCAGAAATCGACGCTAGCCTCAGACTATGGACGCACACCAACCGAATTAATGTACCTAGTGTGGACGCACACAATCGACTTTATATTATCTGTTTTATAAAATCGGTTTAAGCTAATTTGAATTTATTCTGTAGTGTAGACGTAGCCTGGTACATGAGAATCAGTCTGTTTATTCCTGGTTTTACTACTTTGATGATGGGTAACCTTGGGTAAGAAACTTACACTCCCTGTGCCTCAATTCATATGGCTATAGAATGGGAAGATTATATTGACCTTCCTTTCTCAGTGCTTTGACATCTATGTCTACACTACTAAATTAGGTCGATTTTATAGAATGAATGAAAACCACTATGGAATATTACTGCTAATGTCTGAAAATTCCCCTTCCTGCTTCTTCTAGATTCTAGAAGAAAATTTGGGGAAAGTATATTCAACTCTATCAGTTGTGGATGGAAAGACAGAATTCTTTATTATTATTCTACCAGCTCTTACAATCAGTGGAAATTTCTGGGTCAATCCCCTGTGTTTTTCTGAAGGTCGTAGAGCAAGAGGCGCTATTGTGCGTGGTGATGCTCAATAATGCAGTGAATATTATTTCCCGGTGAGAGGCAGAGTGCTCAGATGCCAGGCTCAGTTTCCTTTAGGGATGGGGGAGGCTTTGCAGGGATTATTTTGTGAAATCCGAGAGCTGAGGTTGTGATATTGAATAGTCCTTAAGGGAGATAGCAGGCACGTTTCTGAACAGTGCCATGGGCTACAGAAGGCCGGAGGAAGATTTGTCCCATGTTAATGAATCATATAGAAATACCTAACAGGCCGGCTCTAGCCATTTCGCAGCCCCAAGCAAGGTGGACACACCGCGGGGGTCACTCTGCCACTTGCCGGTCCCACGGCTCCAGTGGACCTCCTGCAGGCATCCCTGCGGAGGGTCCGCTGGTCCCACGGCACTGGTGGAGCATCCACAGGCACGCCTGCGGGAGGTCCACCGGAGCCGCGGGACCAGCGGACCCCTGCAGGAGGTCCACCAGAGCTGCCTGCCGCCCTCCTGGCAACCTGCAGAATGCCCCTCATGGCATGCCGCCCCAAGCATGCGCTTGGCCCACTGTGGCCTGGAGCCGGCCCTGTAGGGAACACACAGTACCGGGCGCCCAGCTGCAGTGCAGATCCCACCCTTACCTACTGGGAGCAGCAGGAGGAAGGCGATGGCCAAACTGGGGGTCATGTCTGCGGCTGGCGGCTCGTTCCCAGGCGGGAGGGAAGCTGAAGCCTGGCACTGGCTCTGAGCTGGATGAGTGGCCTGCTCACATAAAAACAGACTACAACGTGAAACTGCAGAACTGGAATTAATTTGCAAACTGGACACCATCAGGTTAGGCCTGAATAAAGACTGGGAGTGGTTGCGTCATTACAAAACCTAATTTCCCCCATACTAATTTCCCCCTACTGTTATTCACACCTTCTTGTCAACTGTTTGAAATGGGCCACCCTCATTACCACTACAAAAGTGATTTTTTCTCCCTTGGTATCCTACTGTTAGGCCATGTCTACATCTAAAATTTTGCAGCGCTGGTTGTTAAAGCTGTATTAGTACAGCTGTATAGGGCCAGCGCTGCAGAGTGGCCACACTTACAGCAACCAGCGCTGCAAGTGGTGTTAGATGTGGCCACACTGCAGCGCTGTTGGGCGGCTTCAAGGGGTTTTGGGGAAGGCGAGAGCAAACCGGGGAAGGAGACCAGCTTCGCCGCGGTTTGCTCTCGCGTTCCGCGAACCACCCTGCAAACCGCAGGGAAGGAGACCAGCTTGCTCGGGGGTTCGGCGAACGCGAGAGCAAACCGGGGAAGGAGACCAGCTTCGCCGCGGTTTGCTCTCGCGTTCCCCGAACAAGCAGGTCTCCTTCCCTGTGGTTTGCAGGGTGGTTCGGGGAACGCGAGAGCAAACCGCGGCGAAGCTGGTCTCCTTCCCCGGTTTGCTCTCGCGTTCGCCGAACCCCCGAGCAAGCAGGTCTCCTTCCCTGCGGTTTGCAGGGTGGTTCGCGGAACGCGAGAGCAAACCGCGGCGAAGCTGGTCTCCTTCCCCGGTTTGCTCTCGCGTTCGCCGAACCCCCGAGCAAGCAGGTCTCCTTCCCTGCGGTTTGCAGGGTGGTTCGCGGAACGCGAGAGCAAACCGCGGCGAAGCTGGTTTCCTTCCCCGGTTTGCTCTCGCCTTCCCGGAACCACCCAGCAAACCTCAGGGAAGGAGACCTGCTTGCTCGGGGTTCGGGGAACGCGAGAGCAAGCCGGGGAAGGAGACCAGCTTGATTACCAGAGGCTTCCTCAGGTATGCTGGGATACCTGCTTATTCCACGGAGGTCAAGAAAAGCGCTGGTAAGTGACTATACTCGATTACCAGCGCTGGATCACCAGCGCTGGATCCTCTACACCCGAGACAAAACGGGAGTACGGCCAGCGCTGCAAACAGGGAGTTGCAGCGCTGGTGGTGCCCTGCAGATGTGTACACCTCCTAAGTTGCAGCGCTGTAACTCCCTCACCAGCGCTGCAACTTTCTGATGTAGACAAGCCCTTAATTGAATTGTCTTGTTAAACTGATCTCCCACTTGGTAACGCAACTCCCATCTTTTCATGTACTATGTATATATACCCGCTACAGTATTTTCCACTATATGCATCCGATGAAGTGGACTGTAGCCCATGAAAGCTTATGCCCAAATAAATTTGTTAGTCTCTAATGTGTCACAAGGGCTCCTTGTTGTTTTCATAAGAGACACTAATATCTTGCCTGCTTTCTAGAGTTCAGTGACATTTTAAAAAAGGATGTCTTTCTCAGGGAGCCTCATGCCTCAGTACCTATTCCCATATTATGAACAGGGGATCTGTTGGAGTTTTTCAGATTTCCAGTCTCGGGTATTGATTTGCTACCTACAATCAATATTTGATAATTGCTTATTGATAACTAAAAAGAATTCTCACTTATTCCTTTTTGCTTACTGCTGATTGAATGTTGATGGATACTGAATAAATCCATACATGTATAGAGAAAATATCCTCTTAAATCAGGCTTGCAATTTCAATTGGGTGGGTGCCTGGCCCTCACCTCATTGTATTGGATCCGAACAACAGCTTCTGTCAATCTCTGTCACAGCCCTGAGATCCAGGGGAGTTTCCAGAATTCACATCAATGAGCTCTGAGCACAGATCAATTGCCCTTCTTTTGGCCTTTCCCAAGCCAGAGGAAGTTTTCAGAGTCGATTGCAATGGGCATGGATCAGTCCCTTACTCCATTTCTCTCCTTGAAAGTGGCAGACGCGGTCCTCTGGCACCAGCCAAGTGTCCGTCACCAGGAGAGTGATGAGTGTGAATGGGGATAGATAGATAGATATTTTATAACATTAGTTTTAAGAAAATTAGTTCGGATATACGAATATCATTCAGGTCACACATTTCTGAGAGACAAAGTCCGAATTTATCCCTTTCCTTGGGCAAGTCTGATCTATGGAATTTCTCCAGCACCATCATCTGATAAAATATCAATTGCTAGTATCAAGAAATGCCCTTTTGTGGCCTGGATAGACTGAGCCCATTTACCTAGGGCACCTGCTGACAGCCCCTTTCAACCTCCAACCTCCATGAGTGAACCATGTGTGCAACTCCCTGTCCGGGTAGATTAGTTGAATTCTGCCAAGACAGGGAGCTGGATGGATGAAAGATCCATTATGTGCCAAGACCCGGGGTTCTCACGTGTGCTGGATAAGAGTTATTTGATGAGGCCCATAGATGTGAGATCTCTGTGCTAATCTGCAGGTGCTTCTGTTTGACTGTAACTTTTAAGCTGGACCCCAAGAAAGCTATTCTTGGTACTTAACTTTTAGAATTGCTTTTTTAAAATCTAGAAAAAGCCTAAGAAATGTGAGAGCATTTCTACCCATCGGCAACAAACAATAAAAGCATTTGGACGTCATCACTTTCAGGCAGCTTTGGAAGCCCCAGTTCTGATATCACACCGAACAATTGGATCCCCGAATATTTCTCTTGCGCAGGCTGCATTTCTAGTCCAGTGTCTGGTGAGCGCCACTGTGAGCATGTGACAGTCAAGTTGTTGCAGTTGTATGGACACGTGATCATACATGACTACACAGATCTCTAGTCTGAGGAGAGAGGATTTTTCGCTCTGGTTGCAGCTCCCGTGCCCGTGCCCAGGGCCGGATTGTCTGGGGAAGTGCTGCCCCCGCGCGGCGCATGGCGGAAGGGCGGTTCTGCCGCTCGGGGTTTTTGTACGAGCCCTGTCGGGGTTCCCCGCACTGTGTCTCGCACAGTAATAGCGGGCGGTGTCCTCGGGCTTCAGGCCGGTCATTTGCAGATACAGCAGGTGTGGGGTTGTCCCTGGAGATGGTGAAGCGTCCTTGAAGGGGCTGGGCGTAGTTGATGGTAGTGAAGCTGAGTTTATTTCCCCGATCCACTCCAGTCCCTTCCGGGAGCCTGTCGGACCCAGCTCATATCGTAGCTGCTGAAGGTGAACCCGGAGGCTTTGCAGGAGAGGCGGAGAGAGTCTCCGGGTTTTTCACATCCCTCCGGACTCCACCAGCTGCACCTGGCACCGGGCACCTGGGGATAAAGATGAATTAGGGGGAACATGAGTATCTATGGAAACAGAATAACAATCTCCTGACTATGCAACATATAGGAAGGGAGAAAATACCTTCAAACGCTGCTGCAATGAGAACGAGATACAACCAAAGCCTCATTGTCCGTGTTTGGAGAGGAGAGTTGCCGGGGGGGTGTCTGGTGACTGCCCAGAGACAGAGGCTGCAGATTGTCTGTCCGGGTGCAGCCGTGCAAGTGAGAGAGACGGCTTTAAACAGGATACTCTCACCGCTATTTGCATATCTCCCTTCTTATAAGAGACTCCAATTATTTCCTAGAGCAGCTCAGTTTCTTTTGTGTGTGACTGAGAGAAGGGCCGGCATTTACTTCTGGGGTATCCCCTCTCCCAGTCGGTGTATCTGTATCTGAAGAAGTGGGTTTTTTACCCACAACAGCTAAGGCCCAAATAACTCTGTTAGTCTTTAAGGTGCCACCAGACTCCTGGTTGTTTTTGTGGATACAGACTAACCCAGCTACCCCCTGATACAGAAGGATTAGGAAAAAGAACAGGAGAACTCCCAGCACCTTAGGGACTAACAAATTTATCTGAGCATAAGTTTTCGGGGGCTACAGCTCATTCTTCAGATGCACGTAATGGAAAATACAGTAGGAAGATATATACACACAGAGAACATGAAACAATGGGTGCTACCATACACACTATAAGGAGAAAGGAGAAAGCAGCAAAGAGTCCTGTGGCACCTTATAGACTAACAAAACGTTTTGGAGCATGAGCTTTTGTGGGTGAATACCCACTTCGTCGGATGCCTCACCCACAAAAACTCATGCTCCAAAACGTTTGTTAGTCTATAAGGTGTCACAGGATTCTTTGCTCCTTTTACAGATCCAGACTAACAGGGCTACCCTCTGATACTATAAGGAGAGTGATCAGTTGAGGTGAGCTATTACCAGCAGGAGAGAAAAAGAACTGTTTGTAGTGGGAATGAAAATGGCCCATTTCCAACATCTGACAAGGAGATGCAAGGAACTTCTGGGAAGGAGGGGCGAGTATAAGCATGAGGAAATAGTTTACTTTGAAGGCTTAGGCTCTATCTTATTCAGTAGGAGCTGCGTTCTGACACCTCTCTGCAAATCCACATCTGCTTCTCCCTGTGTCAGTCTCTCTCCGAGCTGTTCCAATGACCCCACCTTAGAACTCTTAGCCACGTGACTATCCCCACTGACCTGAGGGCCAGCACCAGGTTGAGAGGCCCCTGGCAATTGCCTCTTTGCCACTGCCTGTCAGCGGGCCTGGCAGAGACCACTCAGCTGCTAGTGCAGGGCTGGGAGTTTCAAAGGGGCCTCATGGGTAAAGGAACCCACCTCACATTCTGCAATCACAGTCCAGAATTTCTGCTGCGTCCCAGGGGGAGATAAAGACCCAGCTATTTAACAGTAACCAGGGACTGGCTGCTCTTAATTACAGGAAGCTCCCCAGGCTGGCATGAGGGCAGTGGCTGGTGAGGGTACTGGGAGGAAGTCTGGTAGGGTTTTAGGGATCGTGCAGAGAAAGGCAGCAGCCCCACAGGGGAGGTGTCAGGGGTCTTTGGGTCAGAAAGCACAGGGCTGCTGGCCTTGTCTGCTGACTGCTGGCCTGGGGACCCTCATTCCCCTTTCGATAGATCTGCTCTTGGGCTGATGTGCCCCAGTCATAGCATGCCATAACAGAACACTACATGCAATGAAAATATGAAATCCGTGCTTTCAAAACAATATCAGAAACACAGAAGGGTATCTCTGGAGAGTAGTAGGGGGAGCAGGAAGATGAGAACTCTAGACTTCTTTTTTTTTCTGTGAACCGGACACAACATAAACACCTTTCCAATATCTGTTATTGCCCGTCATTGCAAATGTGGGAAGGTGAGAATGCAGAAAACATGGCAGAGGGGGAAAGTTCCTTTCTGTGCTGTCAAACCCTGACAGCAATTAAAGAGATTTCCCTGACTGTGAAAATGAAAGTCATGCCCACTTCAGGGGTGCCAGGGCTGGGCCTGTAGACAGAGCACATGCCATTTAGCAAGTTGTCCAGGCAACAGCCAAGGCAGACCATCTGTTAAATACTTGAGGAGTTCAAATCTTTTCCCATCCTTTTTTTCTCCAGTAATGAGTCTAGCTCAGGGATTGGCAACCTATGGCATGCATCTTGCCAGGGTGCTTCTGGGCTGCTTTGTTTATCTGCGGTTTCCACAGGTTCAGCCGATCGTGGCTCCCACTGGCCAGGTTCACTGTTTTCAGGCAATGAGGGCTGAGGGAAGTGACGCGGGATGAGGGATGTGCTGGCCACGGCTTCCCACTTCCCCCATTGCCTGGAGTGGTGAACTGATGCCAGCGGGAACCGCGATCTGCCCAACCTGCGGATGCGGCAGGTAAAACAAACTGGCCTGGTCAGCCAGGGTACTTCCCCTGAGGAGCTGTGTGCCAAAGGTTGTCGATCCCTGGTCTAGCTTCTACTCTTGGATCCTCAGATCAACATGTGAGATCATAAGAACTGAAGAACAGCCAGAAAGCATCAGAACAATGGTCCGTCTAGCCCCGTGACAAGGGCAATCATCAAATCATCCACTGGGAAGGAGTTTTATCTGTTATAAGGAGGGGGATATGCAAATAATAGTGAGAGTTTCCTGTTTGAATCTTTGTCTGCAAGGCTGCACCCAGAGAGAATCCACATCCCCCTGTTATGTGCATCACCAGAGACCTTTTCCCTCACACCAGGGAAAATAAATCTTTGGTTCCATTTAGCTTTCGTTGCAGCTGCTTTGGAAGGTATGGATGAGAGAGACTGACCTGTACCACCTCAGGGTTCAACATAGACAGCTACTGAATTAATTGGATCTGTCAGGGTGGGTCCCAGTCAGAGGCTGCGGTGGCTATCAGCAATTAGTGGAACAACCACCTACTACGGAAATTCAGTGAAGGGGCAATTCATCCTCGCCCCAGCTGTACAAACACTCCAGTTCACCCTTCCCTACCCGCACAACTGGTTGCTGAACTCTAGTGCCTTTATCCTCTGTGATGGAGTAGGGGCTGTCGCATGGGCGATGGGAAAGCCGGGATGTCTTTAGGTGAGGGACAGGATCTTTAAGCCTGTAACCTGAGCCAGGTAGGGGGGAGGGGGTAGCACCTTGCCTGGGAAGTTGACAAAGGAATCGCAGCTGGAGGAGGGGCAGTTCAGTTTCGGTTTGGGTCTGGATGAGCGGAATTCAGGGGATCCTATGCTGGCCCCAAGCACCCTGAAACTCCAGAAGGACTCGATGGAGGGGTCCTGACTGTACCTGCAAGCTCTGCTGTAACCTGCATTCCTGTTGTCCAATAAACCTTCTGTTTTTACTGGCTGGGCAGAGAGTCACTCTGGGTCCCAGGAGGGGTGCAGGACCCGGACCCCCCCCACACACTCCGTGACATCCTCACACACAATTACTTCAAATTTGATGATAATATATACATCCAGATCAGTGGCACCGCTATGAGCACCAGCATGGCCTCACAATATGCCAACATTTTTATGGCTGACTTGCACAACTCTTCCTCAGCTCTCGTCCACTCATGCCCCTTCTCTACCTATGCTACATTGATGACATCTGCATCATCTGGACCCATGGGAAGGAGACTGTAGAAAAATTCCACCATGATTTCAACAGCTTCCACCCCACCATCATCATCGGCCTGACCAATCTATAGGGGAGGTCCACTTCCTAGATGCCATGGTGCAAATAAATGATGGTCACATTAACACCATCCTATACTGAAAACCTACTGACCACTATTCCTACCTTCATGCCTATCTCTGCAGGGCCCTGAGAACCACAATGCATCTGGTAGCTGCTGAAGGTGAACCCAGAGGCTTCACAGGAGAGGCAGAGAGAGTCTCACATCCTCCGCAGGGCCGGCTCCAGGCACCAGCTTAGCAAGCAGGAGTTTGGGGCAGCCACTCCAGAGAGAGGCTTCAAGTGCGGCAATTCAGCGGAAGGTCACTCACCCCGGGTTACAGCCTCCGCTGAATTGCTGCAAATCGCGATCGCAGCTTTATTTATTTATTTTTTATTCTGCTGCTTCGGGAGGGAAAAACCCCTGGAGCCGGCCCGTCCACAATGTGAAACAGCTGCCGACTAGTCTCTGTGGGCGTATGTTTATTTAGGGGCTTATAAAGGCCCCTGAAACCAGATATAAGATTCCCCCTTAAGATTCCCTGACTAGCAAAATGGAAAGGGAACTGTGACCAGGCAAGGAGATGAATATTTGCAATCTCTCTTATAAAAGTCCGTCTGGATGATCAAAGGCAAGAAAGTTGTGTGTGTGTGGGGTGTGTGTGTGTGTGTGTGTGTGTGTGTGTGTGTGTGTGAGTGTGTGTGTGTGTGTGTGTGTGTGTGTGTGTGTGTGTGTGTGGAGGGTGTAAACGCCAGCCCATGTGCAGTGCAGTTGAAATATTTCTGGGTTATACCTGCGTGTTCCCTTCCTGGGTCAGTGAACAACCTCCCTTTACTCTGTCCCTATATTTGAGCTTCGTATAAATAGTTCAGAGCGTGAGCACCTCTCAGCCGTGAAGTCCTTCTCCGGATACTGCAGGAGAAGGTTTTGTCGGAGCTTCAGCCGCTGTGTGACTCTCTGGCTCAGCAGCACACAGCGGTGTCCTCGGGTGTCAGGTCGGTCATTAGCAAGTACATCAGGTTGCTGGAGGTGTCTCTGGAGATGGTGAAGCGATCCCGGACTGAAGCGGGTAATACGTGCTGCCCCCTCCGCTAATTCCCGAGACCCACTCCAGCCCCTTCCCGGGAGCCTGCCGGACCCAGCTCATCCAGTAGCTGCTGAAGGTGAAGCGGAGGCTTTGCAGGAGAGGCGAAGAGAGTCTCCGGGCTTTTTCACATCCCCTCCGGACTCCACCAGCTGCACCTGAGACGGGCAGCTGCAGATCAAGACACGTTAAGAAAGGAGATTCTGACCGAGAAGAAATATCAGGAACCTCCGCTATTCCGGGGGAAGAAATCACCTCTGAGCACTGAGAGAGTGAGAAGGAGATGGAGCCAAAGTCTCATTTCTCCGCTGGATCGGGGGTTCTCCAGGCTTAACCCTTTCACTGCCAGGCCCCACTAGCGGAGCTCCTGGATGTGGAAAATGGCGGGGTTTAAGCAGGGAGCTAAGTAACCCTATTTGCATATTCCCACTTTTAATAAGGGAGTGATAAACCAACCCTAATTGACTTGAAATCCCTAGATCGGAGCTCAGAGAGGAGAGGACACATGCAGAGAGTCTGGCAAACGCTCATGGGTCCTTAACGCATTGCCTGATGCTTGATCAGAGACAGAGAACATTGCTCTTAACGGAGAACTTGGGAGTCACTAGCATGGTAACACACTTTGTCCGGTCGTGCTCCTTGGCCACTGTCACGGAGTGTGGGGGAGTCCGCCCTGCACCACTCTTGGGACCCACAGTGACTCTCGGCCAGCCAGTAAAACAGAAGGTTTATTGGACAACAGGAACACAGGTTACAGCAGCAGAGCTTGCAGGCACAGTCAGGACCCTCCACCGAGTCCTTCTGGGCTTTCAGGGTGCTGGATCCTAGCTAGGAACCCTGAATTCTGCCCATCCAGCCCCAAGCCGAAACTCCAACTGCTTCCCTCTGCCACTCCCTTCTTTTGTCCCCTTCACGGCCAAAGGTGTTGACCTTTCCCCTCCCCTACCTAGCTCAGGTTACAGGCCCTGGCATCGTCCATCCCCTAAAGTCCTCCCTGCTCTCCCACTCCCCACACAGACAGTCCCTACTGCATCACATCTCCCCCCTTCGAGACTGAACTGAGCGGGGTCACTCTGCCCAGTGACCTGGGGAAGTTCAGGGCCCCCTCTCCGGGACAACGCATCCGCTGTCAGGTTGGCACTTCCTTTCACATGGACCACGTCCATGTAATAGTCCTGCAGGAGCAGGCTCCACCTCAGGAGCTTGGCTTTGGCTCCTTTCATCTGGTGCAGCCAGGTCAGGGGAGAGTGGTCGGTGTACACGGTGAAGTGTCGCCCAAAGAGATATGGCTCTAGCTTCTTAAGGGCCCACACCATGGCCAGGCATTCCTTCTCGATGGCCACGTAGCTTTGTTCCCGGGGTAGCAGCTTCTTACTCAGGTACACGATGGGGTGTCCCTCCCCCTTTTCATCCTCCTGTATTAACACTGCCCCAGTCCGTGTCTGAGGCATCAGTGAACACCATAAAGGGTTTGTCAAAATCTGGGTTTGCCAGAACTGGCCACTAACCAGAGCCTCCTTCAGCGCCGGAAAGCCTCCTGGCACTGCTCAGTCCAGATCACCTTGTCTGGCTTCCCCTTTTTGCACAGTTCAGTGATGGGGCAGCTGTGGCACTAAAGTGGGGCACGAACCTTCGATAGTACCCCGCCATCCCAATAAAGGCCTGGACCTGCTTTTTGGTTTGGGGAGCAGGCCAGTCTCTGATCACCTCCACCTTGGCTGGTTCCGGCTTCAGGCAGCCGCTCCCAACCGATGGCCCAGGTAAGATACTTCAGCCATCCCCACCTTGCACTTTTCAGCCTTTACTGTTAACCAGCCTTTCGGAGTCGGTCTAGGACTTGTTTAACTGGGACATGTGGTCCTCCCAGGTCTGGCTGAAGACGCAGATGTCGTCAATATACGCCACGGCAAAACTCTCCATCCCCCTCAGTAGCTGATCCACCAGGCACTGGAAGGCGGCCGGCGCTCCCTTGAGGCCGAAGGGCAGGGTCAGAACTCATAGAGCCCCAGAGGGGTGATAAAGGCCGATTTCAGCCTGGCATCTGCGTCCAGCGGCACTTGCCAGTAGCCTTTGGTAAGATCCATAGTGTGAGGTAACGAGCACATCCCAGCTTGTCTAGTAGCTCGTCAGGCCTGGGCATAGAGTAGGCATCAGATACGGTGATGGCACTGAGCTTTCGATAGTCCACACAGAACCGGATTGACCCATCCTTCTTGGGGACTAGCACCACTGGCGAGGCCCAAGGGCTGGAAGACGGCTGGATCACCCCCAAAGCCAGCATGTCCCTGACCTCTCTTTCAAGACATGGGCAGTTTTACCAGTGACCCGAAAAGGAGAGCATCTTACAGGGGCATGTGACCCGGTTTTCACCCGGTGGACAGTCAAATTAGTGCGTCCAGGCTGGTTGGAAAAACAGCTGTCTGTACAGATGCAGCACCCTCTGATCTCAGCGTGCTGGCCGGGGTCAGTTGATCAGAGAGGGGAATCGCCTCCAGGGGGGAACCAGCTTTTGTCCCAGGGAATAGATCTACTAAGGGGTCATCTCCCCTGCCCTCCAATGTCCACACACGGCCAACACCACATTCCCCCTGTCATAGTATGGCTTAATCATGTTCACATGGTACACCCGACGGTGATGTGCCCGGTTTGACAGCTCCACCACATAGTTTACCTCATTCAGTTGATTGATAACCTCGAAGGGCCCTTCCAGGCGGCCTGGAGTTTGTTTCTCCTCACGGGGATGAGAACCATCACCTGATCCTGGTGGTGAAGGCACGGGCTCGTGCTGTGCGGTCATACCAGACCTTCTGCCTCCTCTGGGCTCGGGCCAGATTCTCCCTGGCCAGGCCCATGAGCTCGGCAGTCTTTCCCGGAAGGTCAGGACATACTCCACCACTGACTCTCCCTCGGGAGCGGCCTTCCCCTGCCATTCGTCCTCATCAGGTCTAGGGGCCCCTCACCCGCCTTCTATACAACAGTTCGAAAGGTGAGAAAACCCTGTAGATTCCTGGGGTACCTCCCTGTACGCAAACAGCAGGTGAGGTAAGTACTTGTCCCAATCTTGCGGGTGCTGGATCATAAATGTTTT
Organism: Gopherus flavomarginatus; assembly: GCF_025201925.1. Classification (NCBI taxonomy): domain Eukaryota; kingdom Metazoa; phylum Chordata; order Testudines; family Testudinidae; genus Gopherus; species Gopherus flavomarginatus. Next base: position 2,667,484 of record NC_066627.1, on the reverse strand, counting down.
TTAGCATCATCTTCAGCGTCCCGTTGAAACCTTTCTACCAGCCCGTTGGACGGGGGTGATACGCTGAGGCCCAGTTGTGCTGGACCCCACATTTCTGCCATAAGGACCGGAGCAGGGCCGACATGAAGTTGGACCCCTGGTCCGTTAAGACCTCCTTGGGAACCCCACCCGGCTGAAAATTGTCAGCAGCGCATCTGCCACTGTGTCTGCTTCGATAGAGGACAAGGGCCACGCCTCGGTTAGCGAGTGGCAAAATCCACCACCACCAGGATGTATTTCTTCCCTGACCGGGGTCGTCTTGCTGAGGGGTCCACTATGTCCATGGGCCACCTTCTGGAAAGGTTCTTCTATGATGGGTAAAAGGCCTCAAAGCCGCTTTCCCCATGTCCGGGCCTTCCCCACCTCTGGCAGGGGTCACAGGATTGACAGTACTGTCGGACATGGGTAAAGACCCCAGGCCAGTAAAAGTTCTGTAGCAGCCTCTGCTGGTGCGCCGGATTCCCTGGTGCCCTGCGAGAGGGATGTCATGGGCCAGGTACAACAGCTTGTGACGGAACTTCGGGGAACCACCAGCTGCCTCCTGATCCCATGACTCTACTTCCTGGGGGAGCCCATTCTCGGTACAGGAACCCTTTTTCCCCACAGGAACCCTCCTTGCAACCTCTCTCATGGTCTATACCGCACTAAGTCAGCCCGGTCCTGTGATTCCGCAAGGAGGGATCTTTCTGCAACTCTCAGGCCTGGAACTCAGCAGCTGGGGACAGGGTATGGGGACCGGC
>NC_066627.1:2606001-2666605 GCF_025201925.1 Gopherus flavomarginatus | reverse complement strand
TCCCCCAGAAAACCTTCTAGCCAGGTCCCTGGGTGCTCTCCTGGGAGGTACAAGATCTACCTTGAGGTCCAGTCTCTGGCTCAGGCAGAGTAGGGTAGAGAGTCAGGGTGCTTAATTCGAGGCTGTAATTTCCACTGAGAGCCAGGCACCTATAGGCAGGTGTTATACTAATGACCCTTAGACCCTTATATGATGCGTTCCCCCAAGACTCCCAAGCTTATTGATCCAGGCAGTGTCCCTAGTGGGGTGGGTCTGGGGTTTAAATGTTGTCTGAGTCTCTTCCCATATTTCCACAGACATTCAAACCTCAAGCGCCCCAACCAGCCAACTTCAGAGCCTGGCTATAAGACAGAGCTTGGTTTACATCCTAGGTAGGGACCTAGGCTGTGTGCGTCCTCCGTTCTCAGGTTGCTGATTTGCAAATGCTCCGGGCTCTTGACGTTGTCTCTGGAGATAGTGAATCGCCCTTTCACGGAATCAGCCTAATACTACTGGTAGGTGCTCCCCTGGGTGGCAGGTCTGGCCAGCCACTCCAGTCTCTTCCCAGGAGTCTGTCGGACCCAACTCATGCTGTAGTTGCTGAAGGTGAACCCGGAGGCTTTGCAGGAGAGGCGGAGAGAGTCTCCGGGCTTTTTCACATGCCCTCTGGACTCCACCAGCTGGACTTGCGGCCTGGCCCCTACAAATACAGATTTGTTTAAAAGCTTGATTCTATCAGAGTCCAGAACCCAGGATAAACTTTATTGCCTTAATTGTTACCTGAGAGACGTGACAGAATGAGAATCAAGTTAAGCCAAATCTCATTTTCCTGGGATCTGTGAGAGTTAGCAATTCCGAGGGGCTGAGTGAAAGCATTTTCTTCTTGGAGGAGCTGCAGGACCAGAGACGTGACATGATTTAAACAGGATGATTAGCATTTGATATGCACAGAAACCCCTTCATATAAGGGAGAGGTTCCCTGAGCCGAGCACTGTGAGCGTGGTGAACAGGTACATAGATGGGATGAATGTTTGATAAATAGATAGATAGGTTGTATGGGGATGGGGATATATAGGCTGTATGGGGGAAGATAGATATGTGGCAAGGGAATGTTAAATAGACGGATTTACAGAGTGATGCTCAGACGATAAGGATGGATGGTTGAATCCGCAATGTGACATGGTTGTAGGCTCTCGGACTGGCTGGAGACCAGTTCATTGATTAGGTTAATAGAAGTGAGACAATGTACGGGGCAGGGAGTCGAATAAACACCCTATGTAACATTTTAAACATATGCGACACAGCTCTATGACACTGACCAACAGCGATTCCGGCAGAGGCCTTGGGCTCTTTTATACCTGCCAGAGGTCAGGGTTTTGCTTATCCTGCATTCTCTCCTCACACGGGAATTGAGAGGTTTACACGGGAATTTTAAGACTTTTCTTTGGCAGATAATAGTTCCTTTTCACCTGTATCAGTGTCTGTAATAGAATATCTGGGACCGAGTGAATCCCCACCACGCCCAGTGCGGGACACCCCATTCCCGTATCGCCGCCTCCTTTGGATCTAGATCTGACTGACCAGCCGGGTTCATTTCCCCCGTTTCAAAAGGAGGAAATTACTGCTTCCTGTGAGATCCCAGCGCGGCCTGTCAGCATCAAACCAGCTGCGACTTTCTCTGGTAACCGCCGCGGGAGGTTTCTGTCTGAGCTCAGCCCGGCTTCCCACACTGTGTCCCGCACAGCAATACCGGGCAGTGCCCTCGGGCTTCAGGCCGGTCAGCTGCAGATACAGCAGGTTGTTGGGATTGTCCCTGGAGATGGTGACTCACTCTTTGACTGCATCAGTGTAGTGCGTGCTGCTCCCACTGCCGCTGCTGATACTGACCACCCAGTCCAGCCCCTTCCCGGGAGGATGATGGACCCAGTGCCAGGGTCGGTACAACCTAAGTGACCTAGGCGGTGGCCTAGGGTGCTAGGATTTGGGAGGTGGCATTTTGGATTCGGGGGGTGGCATTCTCTTCATTAGCGACCACAGCGGCCGGATCTTCCTCTGCTCTGGGCGCTGCAGGCATTTAAGCGGAGGGAGCTGGGACAGGGGGGCGCAGGGAGGGCAGCCTGCAGGAAGTAAGTGGAGTGGGGGTGGCACACATGGGAACTCCCTGTCCCAGCTCACCCCTGCGCTACCTCCTCCCTGAACACGCTGTGGCTGCTTCACTTCCTCCTCCCAGGCTTGCCGGCGCCAATCAGCTTAGGAATTCCCGCTTCTTCTGCTCCGGGTCTTAGGCACTTAACTTGCTCAGAGTGTGTCAGCACTGAAGGACCTGCCTCTCGTGGGGGCCCCTAAAAACTCTCATGGCCCCCCCTGTGGGGCCCGGGGCAAATTGCCCCATTTGCCCACCCCCCCCTCTGGTCGGCCCTGATTGCATGGCCCTTGTGCTCGTGGAATGGGGCTCCAGAGCCGAGTCCCCCCAGTCTTCACTGTAACTGCACAGACACACCTGACGGGACAGTCTGACTCCCTTACCCGGAGCTCTGGGGCGTCAGTCAGATCACTGGCAGCAGGAGTGTGTGTCCCTTATAAGAAGGGAAATATGCAAATGAGGGAGACAGTTTCCTGTTTAAATCTGTGCCTCTCTCTGCCCAGGCTGCACCCGGAGACACAATCCGCGGCCCCTGGGTCTGTGCAGTGACCAGCCAGTCCCTGAGAACTTTCCCCTCAGACACCCGGGAAAATGGGATTTTTGCTCCTTGTGATTTTCGCTGCAGCAGCTTTGGAAGGTATTTTCCTCCTCTGAATAACTGGCAGAATATTGTGTTACCGCTGTTTTTATACTGATATTAATGGCCTGTCTTTATTCCCAGGTGTCCGGTGCCAGGTGCAGCTGGTGGAGTCCGGAGGGGACGTGAAAAAGCCCGGAGACTCTCTCCGCCTCTCCTGCAAAGCCTCCGGGTTCACCTTCAGCAGCGCCTACATGAGCTGGGTCCGGCAGGCTCCCGGGAAGGGGCTGGAGTGGGTGGCTGAGATTAGACATGATGCATCCAAGCAGTGGTACTCCCCGGCTGTTGAAGGCCGATTCACCATCTCCAGGGACAACTCCAACAACCTGCTGTATCTGCAAATGACCGGCCTGAAGCCCGAGGACACCGCCCGCTATTACTGTGCGAGAGACACAGTGACACGAAACTGGTTTGTGATCCTACAAAAACCAGAGCTGCGGAACTTCCCGCGCCTGCCGCATGGGGGCAGCAACGACACAAGAAAAACTCCCCTGCGTGGGCGCAAGCGGGGAGGGGCCTCAGGACTGAAAACTGACATCGCGGATTAACTCTTTCATGTCCGGACTACGTCCCCCACCCCAGTGCACAGCAAAGCGCTGCTCGCCTCACGCAAACATCTCCTCACACTGGAGTTAACGGGAGATCTCCAGGAAGCGAAGCAACGAGCAATTGGCCCCTTCTCCGTATGGCTAAACCTGCCAGGGAACATTCCCCTCTGGTCACCGCACAGTTCAGTGCAGCTGGTCACTGCTGGGAAGGGGATTCAGTCCTATCTCTCAGCGCCAGCGGGTGTCCCAGCCCCTGCTTGGACCTGAGAATCTTCCATCACTAAGTAAAGGGAATAGAAACAGGACGTAAAATCGATCTCTAGAATGCTGTTCTTTCAGGGAATCTTTTATTTTGTTAGGTTTCAGAGTAGCAGCCGTGTTAGTCTGTATCCGCAAAAAGAACAGGAGTTCTTGTGGCACCTTAGAGACCAACAAATTTATTTCAGCATGAGCTTTCGTGAGCTACAGCTCACTTCTATGCATCCGAAGAAGTGAGCTGTAGCTCAGGAAAGCTCATGCTGAAATAAATTTGTTAGTCTCTAAGCTGCCAGAGGTACTCCTGTTCTTTTTATTTTATTATTTTTCTCTTATCCAAAATACACTCAGGATCCCACCGCACTGAGCATGTTCCAGTACACACCCTCCCCAGTAACTAATAGCTGGAAACCCTCTCCTAGAGTGCTAAGAAAAATAATAAATTACAACAGAATTTGTGTCTCCTATAATGAGGTGGATATGCATATAGAAGCCACAATTCACTGTTTAAATCTGTCTCTCTTTGCCCAGGCTGCACCCAGCCTGAGAGACAATCGGCATCCCCTCATGGCTGTGCAGTTACGAACCAATCCCCTGAGAACTCCCCCCATCACCCAGGGTGAATAAAAGCCTGCCATCAGTTTGTAACCCTATAATTCACAGCCAATGTCACCCATTGCTACGCCAAGACCCTATGGGCCTGTGGTGCAGAGACCACTCAGTTCCTGAGGAAACCCTCCTCAGCTACTACTGGAAATATGGGGCAGGGCTGGGAGTTTCAAAGGAGCCTTATGGATAAAGGAACCCACTTCACATTTGACAATCACAGTTCAGAGTTTCTGCTGCTGTCCAAGGATGGAACTAAAGATCCCGCTGGCAATATAGGTCCACCAATTTAATATAGAGACCGTGGAGATAAAGGACTCAACTGGCGGCCCTTAATTCCAGGAAACTCTCAAAGGTTGGCGCTGAGGGCGGTGGCCAATAAGGGTTCAGGGAGGGAGGAAGCCTGGTAGGGCTTATTGAGGTCGTGCAGAGAGAAGCAGCACCTCCATAAGAGAGGTGCCAACAGGAGTTATGAGGCTCAGAGAGCGCAGGGCTGGTGGTTTTATCTGGTGGCTGCTTGTCTGGGGTCCTCATTCATCTTTGGATAGATCTGCTCTTGGGCTAATGCGCCGCAGCCATGACAAGCAGGAACAGAACACTGTATAGGCAGTGAAACTATGAAACCCGGGCTTTCAAAACAACATCAGAAACACATTCACTTTGTGGAAGATCCACTGATTTCAATAACCTTACCCCTATACACAAAAGCTGATGATTCAAACAGAAAAAAGTCCATTATTTAACACAGGGGCGCTATTGATACCTTAAGCTCTAGGCGCAACACCTAGAATAGTTGCTTTGAAAAATGACATCAATATTTAAGAGGAGATTCTAGCTCGTGGGCGGGCAAACTTTTTGGCCTGAGGACCGCACCAGGTTTCTAAATTGTATGGAGGGCCGGTTGGGGGGGGTGGGGTCGTGGTCCAGCCCCCACCTCCTAGCTGCCACTCCTCTCGGAACTCTTGCTGCATCCAACCCCCATTCCCTGATGGCCCCTCTGGGACCCCTGCCCCATCCACTCCCCTGCTCCCTGTCCTCTGACTGCCCCCGGATCCCCATCGCCCCATCCAACCTCTCCTCTCATTCCTGATGCCCTCCCCCCCTCGGGGACCCCTGCCCCATCCAACCACCTCTTCTTCCTGTCCCCTGACCACCTCCGGAACCGCTGCCCTTGACTGCCCCCTGCTGCCCCATCCAATCCCCCCTTCCTGACTGCCCCCTCAGGTCCCTTGCCCCCATTCAATTCCCCTGTTCCCCCTGACCCCTATCCACACCTCCACCCCATGACCACAACCCTGAACTCCCCTGTCCTTTATCCAACTCCCCCTCTCCCTGTCCCCTTACCGTGCTGCCTAGAGCACCAGTGGCTGAAGCCGGGCCATGCCTCTGCCACCACACAGCACAGAGACTGGGTCAGGCCGGGCTCTGCAGCTGCCCAGCCTCAGGAGCTCACAGCCCCGCCACCCAGAGTGCTGCGCTGGGCTGGGCAAGCTGAGGCTGCCGGGGACGGGCCACGGGTGCCTCCCAGGCCAGGAGCTGGGGCAGTACAGGACTGTCCCGGGCCGCAGCTTGCCCTCCTCTGGTCTAAGGTCTTGTCTACATGATATAAATCAGAAAAGTTTAAGATTAATTAACTAAAGATGTGACGTGAACGTGCATTAACCTCCTGCGTGTGGATGCTCAACTCTACCAGAGAGGTCCTTTGGGGTCATCTGCCTGTCCCAAGTCAGGATAAAGGAGGAGGGTTGGGCGTGGGGCTAGCAACTCCACCCCGTAAAAAAATCAACCTGCTACAGAAACGCCAACAATAGAGACAACAGAGACTTTTACCCTGGAAAAAGAAGGGTCTTCAATTCGAAGATGCATGACGCTGGGTGGTAAAAGCCGTGAGGAAGCCACTAAGCCGATTACCCTTCTTGCAACCAGGAGGATTACCATAGGCACATGGAACGTGAGGACCATGTACGAGTCAGGAAAGACGGTGCAGGTTGCAGCTGAGATGAGGAGCAACAACCTGACCCTATTAGGCATTAGCGAGACAAGATGGACGCAAGCGGGACAGAGACGACTGCTGACAGGAGAGCTGTTGCTGTATTCAGGACATGAAGAGAGCGACACACCCCACATACAGGGAGTAGGCTTCATGTTGTCCAAGCAGGCACAGAGAGCACTGATTGGTTGGGAGGCACATGGTCCCAGGATCATCACAGCATCCTTCAGAACTAAAATGAAGAGGACTGAGATGAATGTTGTTCAGTGCTACGCTCCAACTAATGACAGCGAAGAGGAGGACAAAGATTATTTTTACAACAGACTCCAGAAAATATTAGAGATTCTCCCAGACAAAGACATCATCATCCTTATGGGAGACTTTAGTGCCCATGAGGGCAGGGGACTGGACTCGATGACCTCTCGAGGTCCCTTTCAGTCCTAGAGTCTATGAGTCTATGAGTCTATGAGTAAAATTGGACCTGACAATACAGGATACGAACAAGTCATGGGGACCCACGCTCTGGGAGCGATGAGTGAGAATGGAGAGAGATTTGTGTGCACTTAACAACCTGGTCATAGGAGGTAGCATCTTTCCTCACAAGCGGATCCACAAGAGTACCTGGGTAACACCAGCAGGCATGACAGAAAATCAGATCGATCATGTCTGCATTAGCAAGAAGTTCAGAAGATCCTTGCAGGACGTTAGAGTTAGAAGAGGAGCAGACGCGGCGTCCGACCATCACTTAGTGGTGGCCAGATTGAAGCTGAAGCTGAAAAAGAACTGGATAGACGCGTCAGACAGAAGAGTGAAGTACAACGTCAGCCTTCTGAAGGACCATAAGACCAAGGAAGATTTTGGACTGAGGCTGAAGAATAACTTTTCAGTATTACAGGATCGGTCTGAGGAAGAGGAAGACAGCGTACTAAACAGATGGCAGAAAGTGAGAGAGACACTTAGGTCAGTATGCCAGGAAGTGCTTGGAATTAAGAAACACCAGCAGAAAGAGTGGATCACAGCAGAGACCTTGATCAAGATAGAAGACAGAAAGAAGAAGAAGGCAGCAGTCAACAACAGCAGGACTAGAGCAGCAAAGGCCAAAGCTCAAAAAGAGTATGCTGAAGCCCATAGAGCAGTGAAGAGGAATATCAGGAAGGACAAGAGAGAGTATGTGGATGAACTGGCAGCAGAAGCGGAGCAGGCAGCATACAGCGGTAATATGAAACAGCTGTATGATACTACCAAGTGACTGTCTGGAAAGTTCAGCAAGCCAGAACGTCCCGTTAAAGACAAGCAGGGAAAGTCTATAACAGGAATAGAACAACAGATGAACAGATGGGCGGAGCACTTTGAGGAACTCCTGAACAGACCAGCACCACCAAATCCACCAGATATCAACCCAGCCAACGAGGACCTCCCAATTAATTGCGATAAACCAACCAGAGACAAGATCAGAAAAGCCATCACCATGATGAAGAATAGGAAGGCGGCTGGACCTGATGACATCCCAGCAGAGGCCCTGAAAGCAGACCTGGATGCTTCAGTGGAAATGCTGTACCCCCTCTTTGAGAAGATACGGGAAGAAGAAGTGATTCCGGTAGACTGGAAGGAGGGATATCTCATCAAAATCCCCAAGAAAGGAGACCTTAGCAACTGTGCCAATTATAGAGGAATCACACCCCTGTCGGTGCCAGGGAAGGTCTTCAACCGAGTCCTCTTAGGGAGAATGAAGGATGCCATCGATCCACAGCTACGAGATGAACAGGCAGGTTTCCGGCAGAACAGATCATGCACGGATCAGATAGTAACGCTTCGCATCATAGTCGAGCAGTCTATAGAGTGGAACTCCTCGTTGTACATCAATTTTGTTGACTATGAGAAAGCTTTCGATAGCATGGATTGAGAGACCCTTTGGAAGCTCCTTCGGCACTACGGCATCCCAGCAAAGGTGGTCAACCTGATCAAGAACTCATATGACGGTATACACTGTAGAGTGATCCATGGAGGGCAGCTTACTAACAGCTTCCAGGTGCAAACTGAAGTCAGGCAAGGATGCTTGTTGTCACCACTTCTCTTTCTTCTTGTCATCGATAGGATTATGAAGACATCCACCTACGAGCTTAGGAACGGAATCCAGTGGATGTTGTGGACCCAGCTTGACGACCTGGACTTTGCTGACGACCTTGCACTCCTTTCACACAGTAAACAGCAGATGTAAGAGAAGATCAACGTAGTGGCAGCCACGTCATCACAGGTTGGCCTCAACATTCACAAGGACAAGACCAAGATCCTTAGGATTAACTCCACTAGCAATGACCCAGTCACACTGAATGGAAGCCCCCTGGAAGAAGTGCAGTCCTTCACCTACCTAGGTAGCATCATCGACCAGCAGGGTGGCACAGACGCAGACATCAAAGTAAGGATTGGTAAGGCAAGAGCAGCCTTCTTACAGCTCAAGAACATCTGGAGCTCTAGAGAGCTGTCTTTGGCAATAAAAATTCGACTGTTCAACTCCAATGTGAAATCAGTCCTACTGTATGGAGCTGAAATCTGGAGGACAACCAAAACAACCATCAGGAAGATCCAGACCTTCATAAATCGCTGCCTCAGAAGGATTCTCCAGATCCACTGGCCAGACACCATCAGTAACATCCACCTCTTGGAGAGGATCTGTCAACTCCCAGCAGAGGAAGAAATCAGAAGGAGAAGGTGGGGTTGGATAAGACATACACTACGCAAGCAGCCAACTAACATCACCAGACAGGCACTGTGGTGGAAACCCCAAGGCAAGCGGAAAAGAGGCTGTCCAAGAAACACCTGGCGACGTGACCTTCAGGCTGATAGCAAAAAAATGGGCTATACCTGGAATCAGTTAGAACGAATGGCCCAGGATAGAGGACTCCAGAGATCTGTTGTTGGCAGCCCATACCCCGATTGGGGTGACGGGCATGAGTGAGAGAGTGAGTGTGTGGACGCTCCCATTCAGAAGAAAAGTGGCCCGAATTCCCTTAACGGGGGATTTTCCTGAATGTCCCCATATATGTATAAGCATCAGGAGTCCAGGGCTTCAGGCATCCCATTCCAAGCCTAGACTAGAACACCGGCCTTCTAGCTCCCAGTTAGCTGCCCTGCCCATTGGGGGTGACTTGTTCTCGCCTTCCTCCTACAGGAAGATGACTGCTTTGTTCTACAGCGGCGCGGGCTGAGGGATTTACTGGCCGCCGCTTCCAACAGCTCCCATTGGCCCAGAGCAGCGATCGGCGGGAGCTGGGGACTGAGCAGGTAAACACATGGCCCGGCCCGCCAGGGGCTTTCGCTACACAAGCAGCGACCCCTGTTTGAGAAACCCTGATCTAGAGGATAGAATTAGGATTGAGGTAGGATTAGAAATAAATGCAGGGTTATGGCTGGGGAAGGGTATAATGAAAAAATAAAATTATGTTTTTTGGACAGCAGAGGTAAAATGATTCTTTATCTTGATAGGAAGAAAGTCTACAATACAGAATCAAAACAAGTGGAACTCTAATGCCCTTTGGAGCAGATTTTTAATGTTATTTAATCGCCTAGCTCCCCAAAAAGGAGAAGAGGATTCTATGCAGTGCCGTGAGACCAATTTTAGATGGAGTGTTGAATCCTCGCTGTGACACATACATTCACACGAACACAAACTCACATACAGCAATCCCTCTTCCCTAGTAAATTAAATGTGAACACCATATGCGAAATTCACACACACACACACACACACAATCTCACAGATTCACTCACAGACTCACCAAAAGTGAATCCAATATGAACAAAATATATTAAAAATGTATTAAACTAAACAGATTTCAGATAATTTATCTCTATCACATGCCCCAGCCAGAGCAAATTCTGCCTAGTGTCCCACAATAGACAGTCTCAAAATTCTGTTGTGATACAAAAATTCAGTAAAAGTGTGGGTCTATATAATCAGACATGCCCTGGGAATTATGTGAAACAGAAATCAAATAAGGTAAGGGCACAGACAGGGAAAGATACAATGGGTATAAAAGAATAAGAGAAAGTCAACAAGCGATGTGTGTTGATGTGTTCTCTGTACGCAAATGTATAAACGTACACAAATTGAGAAGCTCTCACTACCTCCAGTATGGGGTGGCACACACAGAGAGAAAGAGAGAGCATATTTCACAAACACACATTGCACTGGGCTCATTCCCCTCAGTAGGGATCGTCAGTGAAAAACACAAGCATTCAAATACATATATCTATTTGCAGTCAACAATACTCATCTCCTGTGGGGGGGGGCAAGAGTTACCTGCCAACACTCACTGCTGGCCTGTTGACAAGCATCCAGTAATCCCTAAGGAAAATCCACTGGTTTGTGCTACACAGGAGGTCAAATCAGATGGTTCAAACGGTCTCTTCTGGGCTAAATATAATAGGAAGCTATCAACTCGAAAATGGTAAAATGTATAAGATGCTACTTTCCCTTCCTGTTTACTCTTAGGACTCCCTGAATGCAGTCAAAGTTCTTCATTGCATAAAGCCCCAAAGCTGCATCGTCCCTTTGTGTCTCCATTTCCTTCTCACTCACTGACCCTGTTTGTCTGCATGCGCTACCGAAGGCACAGTGTCTCTGCACACCTGCACCACTTTTCCCGTTTATATCTGCAATGCACAATATTAATTAATTAGTATTACAGAAGGGAAGCACTTTCCCCTTTACTCATCCTGTGATAGCTCATTTCTATTGATTGCTTCTGTGCATTGTTTATATTTCTTGTATATTCCCAATACATTTCTCAGTAACCACTGTTGGAGGTTGGGATTCACAGACCCAGTTAAGCCCTGTCCTAAAACACATTAAACTCAAGGGACAGGCTGTAGAAAGTACAATGACCTCTCCATCCCATCCCAGACGTGATCAAGACGCAATGTAGGCCACTCCACCACACAATATTTCCTACCTAGACATCTCCCGGTGCCTTATACGCGCTGGGTGCAACCCACATGCAAATCCTTGCCGGCGAGGTTGCTGTTTAAATATGAACTCCTGATTCAAGAAGCTTGAGTCTCACCCTAGACACAGAATAGTGTCATATTCCTACTCGCTGGGGAGCTTCCTTATTGCAAGAAAGAAGAATGAAATCCCTGTTGCTTTTCCTTTCCCTGCTCTCTGCCCCCACCTGTGAGTGTCTGTGGGGCACTGGGGGGAATTGGTGACAGGCCCGTGAAGTCTTTCTGTTGCTAATGCCTTTCTTGCTTTCTTTCACCTTTCCCAGGTGTCTTCTCTCAGGTGCAGCTGGTCCAGTCGGGCCCGGGGACAGTGAAGCCCGGAGAGACCCTCGCAGTGACCTGCGCTGTCTCGGGTTACTCCATCGCTAGCGGTTACTATTGGAACTGGATCCGGCAGCCCCCCGGGAAGGGCCTGGAGTGGATGGGATATGTATCATATAGCGGGAGCACAAGCTACGCCCCGTCTCTCCAAGGCCGAGTCACCATCTCTGCAGACACCGCCAAGAACCAGTTCTCCCTGCAACTCCGCTCGCTGACAGTTGCAGACACCGGCACCTATTACTGCGCCAGAGACACAGTGACACAGAGCAAAGCAGCGATCATACAAAAAGAGGAAGCTGGTTTTAAGCAGCCAAGTGATGCTAGAGAAGCAGGGGGAACTGAGCCCCTCAGAGATAAAGACACACACACAAGGCTGAATATGAATAACCCACGTAGGAACAGATAGTTTTTTTAAAATGCCTCCAGCAGCCACCCAGTTTCTCTGGACACCATTTACCTTTCCGCTGCCACAGGAATCTTTGCAAACTTACTGAGAAATGTGTCGTTTGTTACATTAAAATTATAGTAGCAGGCAGAGAAAGGGTCCTGGCAATACAGTAACAGAAAATCACTCCGGGATCCTGTGTCGGTCTCTTTGTCTGTGTTTGTGAGAGTCTCATTCTGTCCAGAGGGGGGAGCAGTTTTCCTCTCGAACCCACACCCACGAGCTGCAGCTTGTTGCACATAAATATTTTGCTGAGTTTTTAAGTTTGTGGTGAGTTCCTCAACTTTTTCTTCCCTTTCCTTGTTAGCTGCCAAAATTAGGATGTTTCACTGAAAAATGGTGATTCAAATTGTACTCCCTGAACACTGCAATGATCTCCTGACAAATCAGACATACAGCCTCCAAGTTCACATTTGTGAAAAAATATTTTGCATTCCATTCTTTGTTGAAAACCTGACATTCACTGTACACTTTTTTTTAAGCATTCATTTTTGAAATGGAAAAGAAAATTGTAAGATTAAGAGCTAAGGAAGAGGACAAAGAAGGTGTACATTTCACCTGCATAAGTTCAGTAGGAACCTCAAATGCAGTCATGCTAGCAGCACGGCTGTAAGAAGGGTGGTCCCAGCCCTTCTCTCTCAAAGTCATAGGAAGAACCTGAAAAAAAAAACCGGGAGTACTTGTGGTACCTTAGAGACTAACAAACTGATTTTAGTCTGTAAGGTGCCACAGGTACTCCTGTTAGTTTTGCAGATACAGACTAACGCGGCTGCTACTCTGAAACGAAGAACTGGAGTTCATGCTAGGAAATGCAGGGTGTCCCTTATAAGGAGGAGGATATGCAAATGATGGTCAGAGTTTTCTGTTTAAATGTGTCACTTTGTCTGCCCAGGCTGTACCCAGAAAGACAACCTGCAGCCCCTGGGTCTGTGCAGTTACCTGCAAACCCCCCTGAGAACTTTCCCCACCAACACCAGGGACAATGAGGTTTTGGTTATCTCTCCTTGTCACTGCAGCAGCTCTGGAAGGTATTTTCTCCCTTTCCATCTCTCTGCTTCTTTGGACCAGGCGGATTTTACAAACTGAATAAGCAGGTGCTTATTTCCCATTGACTTTCAACTGGAGTTAGTGGCCTACATCACTCAGGCTCTTTGGAAAATCCCGTTGGGTACCGCTCTGTATCTTTGATGAATCTTGTGTCAAATGGGGTTAAGAGCACTTCACTATCTCACAAACCACTAAAGATACTATGGTAACTGGGAACAGTAGAGTTACTCTGATAAATGCTGTAGGATGAAATTCATAACTGGGTCAATAGTTTTGAAAAAAAAAACAGCAAGACCCAACTCTCTCTCTGGCTTGCTCTCTCGCGCTCGCTCTCTCTCTCTCTCTCTCTCTATCATGTTTTCCCAAGTTCAGCTGGCCCAGTCTGAGAGCCTGGCACACTAACCTGTCCTGTGCCTGATGACTCCATCTCCAACATGGACACTGGGCACTGGTTCCATCTGCCTCCCAAGAAAGGGAGGGAGTGGATATTGTGTATGAACTCTGCGTCAGGGATAGGAAATTCCCAATCTTTCTGGAGTTGAGCTACCATTTTCAGAGATACCTCCAAGAATGAGGTCTTATGGACAGCTACAGACACTGCCACATATTCTCATGCACTACAGGTGGAATAAACCACTGTGAAACATTTCGGACCAAAAATGTGTGGCTGTTACAGGGCATCTCAAGGCCACACCAGGGGTTTGTAGATCAACGAGAAATGTAGTGACCAGGAGTCCAGCCTCCAAGCCGGAGGATCTACACACTAAACCGTCCTTCCTATTCTCCGACAGCCCTGCCTAGCTGTCAGTGTCTGGGTGCTGAGCTGAGCGTGCTGTCTCTGGGTGATATAAAGGGGACACCTGTCCCCGAGGGGACATTGTCATGTACTGAGCCACCACCCCCTGTCATCCCTTATACCCACCCTGGGAAACCCACATGCAAATCCTGTCCTGGGGGGTTCCTGTTTAAATACAAACCCTTGGTTCTGGGAGCCTCAGTCTCTCCCCAGACACAGCACTGCCCGGTCCTGCCCGCAGGGGAGTTTTCCTCTTTGCATGAAAACCAGAATGAAATCTCTGTGGCTTTCCCTTTCCCTGGTCTTCGCCCTCACCTGTGAGTGTCTGTGAGACAGTGAGGAATATAGGGACACAAAGCCATGCATGTGCTTGGTGGCTAATATTATCTTTGCTTTTTTCTCCTTTTCCCAGGTATCCTCTCTCACGTGCAGCTGGTCCAGTCCGTTCCAGGAGCGGTGAACCCTGGACAGTCCCTCTCACGGAGCTGTGCTGTCTCTCTGGTGAAACTGTGGAGAGTGGCTCTGCTTGGACCTTGGTCAGGCAGCCTGTAGGGAACGGGCTGGAGTGGATGGGACATATTTTCCAAAATGTTGACGACGAGTTGGAAACAGATTATGCCTCGTCTCTCCCAGGGCTGCCCAGGGGGAGGGGCAAGTGGGGCAATTTGCCCTGGGCCCTGCAGAGCCCCCCACGAGAGTTTTTTGAGGCCCCTGTAGCAGGGTCCTTCCCTCGCTCCAGGGGCCCCTGAAAACTTTCGCGGGGCCCCGGCCCCCGGAGCTTCTTCCGCTCCCGGTCTTTGGTGGCGGGGAGTCCTTCCACCCCCAGACCCGCGGCGGCAAAGCCGGGTCTTCTGCAGTAATTCGGCAGTGGGGGGCCCCCGCCGCAGGTCCTCGGGGCACTTCCAGGGCCGGCCAGAGGATTCAGGGGGCCTGGGGCAAAGCAATTTTGGGGGCCCCTTCCATTAAAAAAAGTTGCAATACTATAGTAACATGTATTTGGAAATGTAAAAAATAACAACTGAAATACATTCAAAAATTAATTTGTAATAATTTGAAAATACTCAAAATATATTATTTAAAAACATTAAATGCTTTAATGGTCTGTCTACATTTTCAATTACATAATGGGCTGTTGCTGGGTGATGGTGATGGTTGGTGCCAATGGACTGTCACTGCCTGGGGGTGGCACTGCTCTTGCCCACGGCTGGGTGGGGAGCTGGGTTCTGGGTCGGGGAGTGTCCAGCTCAGAGGGGTTGGGCTCGGAGATGGGGGTCAGGGTTGTGGGGGGCTGGGCTCGGGGGGTGCCTGGCTCAGAGGGGCTAGGCTTGGAACTGGGGGTCAGGGCTGTGGGGGGATGGGGTCGGGGGGATGCCTGGCTCAGAGGGGCTTACCATGATGCTTACCCCTGCCTCCCCCCTCTCCCAGAGCCTCAGCGAGCCGCGTCCAGGAGCTCCTGCCACTCGGCCCGCTGGAGTTCATAGCCCCACTCCCTTACCATCCGGCTCCGAGCTTGAGGACCTCAAGCCCCATCCAAGTCACACCGCTGCAATGCTGTCCAGAGCCGCTGCTGGGCGCAGCGCACTGAGGCACCCAGGGATGGGGGAAGGCAAAGGCAGAGGCAGTGGGGAGCCTCCGACATTCCCGTGGGGGCCTCTGCGGGGCCCGGGACCTGGGGGAAATTGCCTCACTTGCCCCCCACTCTCGGAGGCCCTAGATGGGATGAGGTCCTGTTCTGATGTTCAGCGTCTCCTACACTTTCAGAACAGAGGCAGGTTTCACCTCCCATTTCTAGAGTCGATGTCAGCAGATATATAGAACAGGGGTAGAAACTCGTTTTGTCAGGCGGCCGGAGTCACAACATAACTAAGCTGCTGGTGAAGGCTCCACCGGAATGGGTCACAAACACTTCGCAAGCTGAACTTTAATCATCTCCGCCAAGTCCAGGTACATAGGGTGTCAAAGTCACTTTACAAGCGGTTCCCTGGCTTAGAACAAGGCGATAAGTTAAACAAAAACATAGCTCGCCATGTATCTCTGCTCTAGAGGACAGGGAAATCTTCAAAGTTACTCATACAGGATGGGTGCCCTTCTCTTTCATAGGGAACCAGGATACCAAAAAGCCCTTAGTAAAGTTTCCCCTAAAATGTTCCAATTCAATAATTTAAAATAAAATATTTTCCTTTTTTGTTTGTGTTTCCTCATATTGAAGTAGACACTATTTTCTTAAGTGGTCTTCAACCTCTCAAATTCTGGGTGCCCAGCTTGGAACCGCTACATGGGGATTTCTAATCAGGAAATGCTGCACAACCAAACTCAGAGACCCAAGCCCCTTCTGTAACGTCTCAGAATGGCTGGATTCAAAATTGAGGCAGTTAAACGGGCTGGTTATTTTTTTAAAACCGTGGCTGTGATGCAGTAGGGACTGTCTGTGTGGGGAGTGGGAGAGCAGGGGAGGACTTTAGGAGATGGACGATGCCAGGGCCTGTAACCTGAGCTAGGTAAGGGAGGGGAAAGGTCAACACCTTTGCCCGGGAAGGGGACAAAGGAAGGGGGTGGCAGGAGGGAAGCAGTTTGAGTTTGGGCTTGGGGCTGTGTGGGCAGAATTCAGGGTATCCTAGCTAGGATCCAAGCACCCTGAAAGCCCAGAAGGACTCGGTGGAGGGGTCCTGACTGTGCCTGCAAGCTCTGCTGTAACCTGTGTTCCTGTTGTCCAATAAACATTGTTTTACTGGCTGGCTAAGAGTCACTGTGGGTCCCAGGAAGAGGGGTGCAGGACTGGACTCCCCACACTCCGTGACAACTGGTGGCAGTGGCGGGAGATACTGCACCCCGTGGACGGCGCTTCCTGCAGTAAGTGACTGGGGAGCAGTAAAACGAAGGGGGGATTAACCCCTGGGAGTGTGTGCCCAGTGAGAAGGACTTTGCAGTAACAGGGTCCCCCGGGGGATTGCAGCGAGCGGTCCCAGGGGCGGAGGAGTCTGCAGCTCGACCCTGGCAGAGAGGTGGTGACCTCACGAAGGGCTGGTGCACTAGGGGTCCCCCTGGAAACCGTGGGGAGCGGCGAGCACCCCGGCCTGTGAGTGGCCAGCAGGAAGATGTATGCCAAGCGGCGCAAGTGCGACCTGCTGGAGCTATGCAAGCAGAGGGGGATGCGCCCAGGGAGGATCACCAAGGACCAGCTGATTGCCCAGCTGGAGCAGGGAGACCGCATGAATGAACGGAGCCCTGTCTCTGAGGGAAGCAGCCGAGCAGATGCAGCGCAGGCACCAGTGTCTGTCCCCGCCGGGAGTGGTCAGCCGGCGGACGAGGGCTTCCCGAGACCCCCCCTTCCTAGGCGTAGGGGAAGGGCGGGGAGGAGCCCAGTGTATACTGATGGCACCGTGACACCCCCGGCCAGTAGGGGAGCCTCCCGGCGAAGCTCACCCCCCAGCAGGGGATCCTCCCGGCAACGCTCGGCATCCGTGGAGCGGACGCGGCTGGAATATGAAAGGGAGCTGAGACGGGAAGAGCTCGAGTTAAAGAGGCGAGAGCTGGAGGAGAAGGCGAAACAGCGTAAACATGAGGAGAACCAGCGCCAGCGTGAGTGGGAGGAGAAGGAGAAACAGCGTAAACATGAGCTGGAGCTGGCCCAGCTGAGGAGCAGTGAGGCCCCGGCTGCGGTGAGTGAGGGGGGACCCAAGCCTACAAAGAGCTTTGATAAGCACTTGCTGCCCCGGCGTAAGGAGGGGGAGGACATAGATACCTTCCTGACGGCCTTTGAGAATGCCTGCGAGCTGCACCGGGTTGACCCTGCAGACAGGATTGCAGTTCTCACCCCCTTACTGCACTCCACAGCCATGGAGGTGTACAGCCGACTGAAAGGGGCGGAGGCAGGGGACTACGAACTGTTCAAACAGGCCCTGCTCCGCGAGTTTGGGCTGACTCCTGAGATGTACCGGAAAAAGTTCCAGAGCCAGCGTAAAACCCGTGAGGTCACATACCTACAACTGGTCAACCAGGCGCAGGGGTATGCCCGCAAGTGGACAGCTGGGGCCCAAACTAAAGAGGACCTGCTTGACCTATTCATACTGGAGCACCTGTACGAGCAGTGCCCGTCTGACCTGAGGCTGTGGTTGATGGACCAGAAGCTGGAGAACCCGCAGCATGCAGGCCAGCTGGCCTACCAATTTGTGGACAGTCGGACAGGGGATGGCAGGGAGGAGTCTCGAGGGAGCGGGCCTGCCTCAACGCAGAGAGAGAGTCATCATGGGACCTCCCAAAGGGGGCCTATGGAGAACCCCCCCAAAAGGGGAACATCCAGCGTCAGGTCCCTCTGACCCACTCAAGGGGACCCACGAGATATGAGCTGCCATCGCTGTGGCCAACGAGGTCACACACGGGCCGAGTGCCCCAAGCTCAGGGACAGACCAAGCAGAACCAACCTGCAGAGGGTGGACTGGGTAAAAACCCAATCGGAGGAGGGGCTACATTCCCAGGAAAGGGGGGCTGGCAACATACCACCTGTGGATGCTCCAGGCTCCGGGTTTTTGGTTTACCGGGTGGGCGCGGGGCTGCCCCTCCGGAAGGAGTGCATTGTTTCCCTGGAAGTGGATGGGAGGAAGGTCACTGGGTACTGGGACACGGGCGCAGAGGCGACGCTGGCCCGGCCCGAGGTGGTGGCCTCAGATCGGATGGTGCTCGACACCTACCTGACCCTGATGGGCGTGGGCGGGACCCCATTCAAGGTACCCGTGGCAAGGATACACCTGAAATGGGGGGCCAAGGAGGGCCCCAAGGATGTTGAGGTACACCGATATTTGCCCACTGACTTGTTAATGGGAGGGGACCTTGAGGACTGGCCTAGTAACACCCAGAGTTCCCTGGTCGTGACTCGTGTTCAGAATCGGCAAAGGGCACTGCTCCCCGACAACGGGGAAGGTACTCGACCCGAGGTGCAGGACCCTAACCCAGGGAGCGGGGAACGCCCAGGGGCACGGTGCAGAGAGGCTGCGGCCTCAGACCCAGCCAGCAAGAGAGAGCCGGTCCCCATCCCTGTCCCAGCTGCTGAGTTCCAGGCCGAGTTGCAGAAAGATCCCTCCTTGCGGAAGCACAGGGACCGGGCTGACCTTAGTGCGGTATAGACCATGAGGAGAGGTTGCAAGGAGAGGTTCCTGTGGGAAAAAGGGTTCCTGTACCGAGAATGGGCTCCCCCAGGGGAAGTAGAGTCATGGGGGATCAGGAGGCAGCTGGTGGTTCCCCAGAAGTTCCGTCACAAGCTGTTGTACCTGGCCCATGACATCCCTCTCGCAGGGCACCAGGGAATCCGGCGCACCAGGCAGAGGCTGCTACAGAACTTTTACTGGCCTGGGGTCTTTACCCATGTCCGACAGTACTGTCAATCCTGTGACCCCTGCCAGAGGGTGGGGAAGGCCCGGGACAAGGGGAAAGCGGCTTTGAGGCCTTTACCCATCATAGAAGAACCTTTCCAGAAGGTGGCCATGGACATAGTGGGACCCCTCAGCAAGACGACCCAGTCAGGGAAGAAATACATCCTGGTGGTGGTGGATTTTGCCACTCGCTACCCCGAGGCGGTGGCCTTGTCCTCTATCGAAGCAGACACAGTGGCAGATGCGCTGCTGACAATTTTCAGCCGGGTGGGGTTCCCCAAGGAGGTCTTAACGGACCAGGGGTCCAACTTCATGTCGGCCCTGCTCCGGTCCTTATGGCAGAAATGTGGGGTCCAGCACAACTGGGCCTCAGCGTATCACCCCCAGTCCAACGGGCTGGTAGAAAGGTTCAACGGGACGCTGAAGATGATGCTAAAAACATTTATGATCCAGCACCCGCAAGATTGGGACAAGTACTTACCTCACCTGCTGTTTGCGTACAGGGAGGTACCCCAGGAATCTACAGGGGTTTTCACCTTTCGAACTGTTGTATAGAAGGCGGGTGAGGGGGCCCCTAGACCTGATGAGGGACGAATGGCAGGGGAAGGCCGCTCCCGAGGGAGAGTCAGTGGTGGAGTATGTCCTGACCTTCCGGGAAAGACTGGCCGAGCTCATGGGCCTGGCCAGGGAGAATCTGGCCCGAGCCCAGAGGAGGCAGAAGGTCTGGTATGACCGCACAGCACGAGCCCGTGCCTTCACCACCAGGGATCAGGTGATGGTTCTCATCCCCGTGAGGAGAAACAAACTCCAGGCCGCCTGGGAAGGGCCCTTCGAGGTTATCAAGCAACTGAATGAGGTAAACTATGTGGTGGAGCTGTCAAACCGGGCACATCACCGTCGGGTGTACCATGTGAACATGATTAAGCCATACTATGACAGGGGGAATGTGGTGTTGGCCGTGTGTGGACATTGGGAGGGGCAGGGAGATGACCCCTTAGTAGATCTATTCCCTGGGACAAAAGCTGGTTCCCCCCTGGAGGCGATTCCCCTCTCTGATCAACTGACCCCGGGCCAGCACGCTGAGATCAGAGGGGTGCTGCATCTGTACAGACAGCTGTTTTCCAACCAGCCTGGACGCACTAATTTGACTGTCCACCGGGTGAAAACCGGGTCACATGCCCCTGTAAGATGCTCTCCTTTTCGGGTCACTGGTAAAACTGCCCATGATCTTGAAAGAGAGGTCAGGGACATGCTGGCTTTGGGGGTGATCCAGCCGTCTTCCAGCCCTTGGGCCTCGCCAGTGGTGCTAGTCCCCAAGAAGGATGGGTCAATCCGGTTCTGTGTGGACTATCGAAAGCTCAGTGCCATCACCGTATCTGATGCCTACTCTATGCCCAGGCCTGACGAGCTACTAGACAAGCTGGGATGTGCTCGTTACCTCACCACTATGGATCTTACCAAAGGCTACTGGCAAGTGCCGCTGGACGCAGATGCCAGGCTGAAATCGGCCTTTATCACCCCTCTGGGGCTCTATGAGTTTCTGACCCTGCCCTTCGGCCTCAAGGGAGCGCCGGCCGCCTTCCAGTGCCTGGTGGATCAGCTACTGAGGGGGATGGAGAGTTTTGCCGTGGCGTATATTGACGACATCTGCGTCTTCAGCCAGACCTGGGAGGACCACATGTCCCAGGTTAAACAAGTCCTAGACCGACTCCGAAAGGCTGGGTTAACAGTAAAGGCTGAAAAGTGCAAGGTGGGGATGGCTGAAGTATCTTACCTGGGCCATCGGTTGGGGAGCGGCTGCCTGAAGCCGGAACCAGCCAAGGTGGAGGTGATCAGAGACTGGCCTGCTCCCCAAACCAAAAAGCAGGTCCAGGCCTTTATTGGGATGGCGGGGTACTATCGAAGGTTCGTGCCCCACTTTAGTGCCACAGCTGGCCCCATCACTGAACTGTGCAAAAAGGGGAAGCCAGACAAGGTGATCTGGACTGAGCAGTGCCAGGAGGCTTTCCGGGCGCTGAAGGAGGCTCTGGTTAGTGGCCCAGTTCTGGCAAACCCAGATTTTGACAAACCCTTTATGGTGTTCACTGATGCCTCAGACACGGGACTGGGGGCAGTGTTAATACAGGAGGATGAAAAGGGGGAGGGACACCCCATCGTGTACCTGAGTAAGAAGCTGCTACCCCGGGAACAAAGCTACGTGGCCATCGAGAAGGAATGCCTGGCCATGGTGTGGGCCCTTAAGAAGCTAGAGCCATATCTCTTTGGGCGACACTTCACCGTGTACACCGACCACTCTCCCCTGACCTGGCTGCACCAGATGAAAGGAGCCAAAGCCAAGCTCCTGAGGTGGAGCCTGCTCCTGCAGGACTATGACATGGACGTGGTCCATGTGAAAGGAAGTGCCAACCTGACAGCGGATGCGTTGTCCCGGAGAGGGGGCCCTGAACTTCCCAGGTCCACTGGGCAGAGTGACCCCGCTCAGTTCAGTCTCGAAGGGGGGGAGAGATGTGATGCAGTAGGGACTGTCTGTGTGGGGAGTGGGAGAGCAGGGGAGGACTTTAGGGGATGGACGATGCCAGGGCCTGTAACCTGAGCTAGGTAAGGGAGGGGAAAGGTCAACACCTTTGCCCGGGAAGGGGACAAAAGAAGGGAGTGGCAGGAGGGAAGCAGTTGGAGTTTCGGCTTGGGGCTGGATGGGCAGAATTCAGGGTATCCTAGCTAGGATCCAAGCACCCTGAAAGCCCAGAAGGACTCGGTGGAGGGGTCCTGACTGTGCCTGCAAGCTCTGCTGTAACCTGTGTTCCTGTTGTCCAATAAACCTTCTGTTTTACTGGCTGGCCGAGAGTCACTGTGGGTCCCAGGAAGAGTGGTGCAGGGCCGGACTCCCCACACTCCGTGACAGTGGCCAAGGAGCACGACAGGACAAAGTGTGTTACCATGCTAGTGACTCCCAAGTTCTCCGTTAAGAGCAATGTTCTCTGTCTCTGATCAAGCATCAGGCAATGCGTTAAGGACCCATGAGCGTTTGCCAGACTCTCTGCATGTGTCACTCTCCTCTCTGAGCTCCGATCTAGGGATTTCAAGTCAATTAGGGGTTGGGTTTATCACTCCCTTATTAAAAGTGGGATATGCAAATAGGGTTACTTAGCTCCCTGCTTAAACCCCGCCATTTTCCACATCCAGGAGCTCCGCTAGTGGGGCCTGGCAGTGAAAGGGTTAAGCCTGGAGAACCCCCGATCCAGGCGGAGAAATGAGACTTTGGCTCCATCTCCTTCTCACTCTCTCAGTGCTCAGAGGTGATTTTCTTCCCCCGGAATAGCGGAGGTTCCTGATATTTCTTCTCGGTCAGAATCTCCTGATTCTTAACGTGTCTTGATCTGCAGCTGCCCGGTCTCAGGTGCAGCTGGTGGAGTCCGGAGGGGATGTGAAAAAGCCCGGAGACTCTCTTCGCCTCTCCTGCAAAGCCTCCGGCTTCACCTTCAGCAGCTACTGGATGAGCTGGGTCCGGCAGGCTCCCGGGAAGGGGCTGGAGTGGGTCTCGGGAATTAGCGGAGGGGGCAGCACGTATTACCCCGCTTCAGTCCGGGATCGCTTCACCATCTCCAGAGACACCTCCAGCAACCTGATGTACTTGCTAATGACCGACCTGACACCCGAGGACACCGCTGTGTGCTGCTGAGCCAGAGAGTCACACAGCGGCTGAAGCTCCGACAAAAACCTTCTCCTGCAGTATCCGGAGAAGGACTTCACGGCTGAGAGGTGCTCACGCTCTGAACTATTTATACGAAGCTCAAATATAGGGACAGAGTAAAGGGAGGTTGTTCACTGACCCAGGAAGGGAACACGCAGGTATAACCCAGAAATATTTCAACTGCACTGCACATGGGCTGGCGTTTACACCCTCCACACACACACACACACACACACACACACACACACACACACACACACACACACACACACACACACACACACACACACACACACACACACACAAGCTTTCTTGCCTTTGATCATCCAGACAGACTTTTATAAGAGAGATTGCAAATATTCATCTCCTTGCCTGGTCACAGTTCCTTTCCATTTTGCTAGTCAGGGAATCTTAAGGGGGAATCTTATATCTGGTTTCAGGGGCCTTTAATAAGCCCCTAAATAAAACATACGCCACAGAGACTAGTCGGCAGCTGTTTCACATTGTGGACAGGGCCGGCTCCAGGGGTTTTCCCTCCCGAAGCAGCAGAATAAAAAATAAATAAATAAAGCTGCGATCGCGATTTGCAGCAATTCAGCGGGAGGCTGTAACCCCGGGGTGAGTGACCTTCCGCTGAATTGCCGCACTTGAAGCCTCTCTCTGGAGTGGCTGCCCCAAACTCCTGCTTGCTAAGCTGGTGCCTGGAGCCGGCCCTGCGGAGGGGATGTGAGACTCTCTCTGCCTCTCCTGTGAAGCCTCTGGGTTCACCTTCAGCAGCTACCAGATGCATTGTGGTTCTCAGGGCCCTGCAGAGATAGGCATGAAGGTAGGAATAGTGGTCAGTAGGTTTTCAGTATAGGATGGTGTTAATGTGACCATCATTTATTTGCACCATGGCATCTAGGAAGTGGACCTCCCCTATAGATTGGTCCAGGCCGATGATGATGGTGGGGTGGAAGCTGTTGAAATCATGGTGGAATTTTTCTACAGTCTCCTTCCCATGGGTCCAGATGATGCAGATGTCATCAATGTAGCATAGGTAGAGAAGGGGCATGAGTGGACGAGAGCTGAGGAAGAGTTGTGCCAAGTCAGCCATAAAAATGTTGGCATATTGTGAGGCCATGCTGGTGCTCATAGCGGTGCCACTGATCTGGATGTATATATTATCATCAAATTTGAAGTAATTGTGTGTGAGGATGTCACGGAGTGTGTGGGGGGGGTCCGGTCCTGCACCCCTCCTGGGACCCAGAGTGACTCTCTGCCAGCCAGTAAAACAGAAGGTTTATTGGACAACAGGAATGCAGGTTACAGCAGAGCTTGCAGGTACAGTCAGGACCCCTCCATCGAGTCCTTCTGGAGTTTCAGGGTGCTTGGGTCCAGCATAGGATCCCCTGAATTCCGCTCATCCAGACCCAAACCGAAACTGAACTGCCCCTCCTCCAGCCTGCCGATTCCTTTGTCCAACTTCCCAGGCCAAGGTGCTAACCCCCTCCCCCCTACCTGGCTCAGGTTACAGGCTTAAAGATCCTGTCCCTCACCTAAAGACATCCCCGGCTTTCCCATCGCCCATGCAGACAGCCCCTACTCCATCACAGAGGATAAAGGCACAGAGTTCAGCAACCAGTTGTGCGGGTAGGGAAGGGTGAACTGGAGTGTTTGTACAGCTGGGGCGAGGGATGAATTGCCCCTTCACTGAATTTCCGTAGTAGGTGGTTGTTCCACTAATTGCTGATAGCCACCGCAGCCTCTGACTGGGACCCACCCTGACAGATCCAATTAATTCAGTAGCTGTCTATGTTGAACCCTGAGGTGGTACAGGTCAGTCTCTCTCATCCATACCTTCCAAAGCAGCTGCAACGAAAGCTAAATGGAACCAAAGATTTATTTTCCCTGGTGTGAGAGGGAAAAGGTCTCTGGTGATGCACATAAACAGGGGGATGTGGATTCTCTCTGGGTGCAGCCTTGCAGACAAAGATTCAAACAGGAAACTCTCACTATTATTTGCATATCCCCCTCCTTATAACAGATAAAACTCCTTCCCAGTGGATGATTTGATGATTGCCCTTGTCACGGGGCTAGACGGACCATTGTTCTGATGCTTTCTGGCTGTTCTTCAGTTCTTATGATCTCACATGTTGATCTGAGGATCCAAGAGTAGAAGCTAGACCAGGGATCGACAACCTTTGGCACACAGCTCCTCAGGGGAAGTACCCTGGCTGACCAGGCCAGTTTGTTTACCTGCCGCATCCGCAGGTTGGGCAGATCGCGGTTCCCGCTGGCATCAGTTCACCACTCCAGGCCAATGGGGGAAGTGGGAAGCCGTGGCCAGCACATCCCTCATCCCGCGTCACTTCCCTCAGCCCTCATTGGCCTGAAACAGTGAACCCTGGCCAGTGGGAGCCACGATCGGCTGAACCTGTGGAAACCGCAGATAAACAAAGCAGCCCAGAAGCACCCTGGCAAGATGCATGCCATAGGTTGCCAATCCCTGAGCTAGACTCATTACTGGAGAAAAAAGGATGGGAAAAGATTTGAACTCCTCAAGTATTTAACAGATGGTCTGCCTTGGCTGTTGCCTGGACAACTTGCTAAATGGCATGTGCTCTGTCTACAGGCCCAGCCCTGGCACCCCTGAAGTGGGCATGACTTTCATTTTCACAGTCAGGGAAATCTCTTTAATTGCTGTCAGGGTTTGACAGCACAGAAAGGAACTTTCCCCACTCTGCCATGTTTTCTGCATTCTCACCTTCCCACATTTGCAATGACGGGCAATAACAGATATTGGAAAGGTGTTTATTGGTGTCCGGTTCACAGAAAAAAAAAGAAGTCTAGAGTTCTCATCTTCCTGCTCCCCCTACTACTCTCCAGAGATACCCTTCTGTGTTTCTGATATTGTTTTGAAAGCACGGATTTCATATTTTCATTGCATGTAGTGTTCTGTTATGGCATGCTATGACTGGGGCACATCAGCCCAAGAGCAGATCTATCGAAAGGGGAATGAGGGTCCCCAGGCCAGCAGTCAGCAGACAAGGCCAGCAGCCCTGTGCTTTCTGACCCAAAGACCCCTGACACCTCCCCTGTGGGGCTGCTGCCTTTCTCTGCACGATCCCAATAAACCCTACCAGACTTCCTCCCAGTACCCTCACCAGCCACTGCCCTCAGTGCCAGCCCTGGGGAGCTTCCTGTAATTAAGAGCAGCCAGTCCCTGGTTACTGTTAAATAGCTGGGTCTTTATCTCCCCCTGGGACAGCAGCAGAAATTCTGGACTGTGATTGCAGAATGTGAGGTGGGTTCCTTTACCCATGAGGCCCCTTTGAAACTCCCAGCCCTGCACTAGCAGCTGAGTGGTCTCTGCCAGGCCCGCTGACAGGCAGTGGCAAAGAGGCAATTGCCCAGGGGCCTCTCAACCTGGTGCTGGCCCTCAGGTCAGTGGGGATAGTCACGTGGCTAAGAGTTCTAAGGTGGGGTCATTGGAACAGCTCGGAGAGAGACTGACACAGGGAGAAGCAGATGTGGATTGCAGAGAGGTGTCAGAACGCAGCTCCTACTGAATAAGATAGAGCCTAAGCCTTCAAAGTAAAACTATTTCCTCATGCTTATACTCGCCCCCTCCTTCCCAGAAGTTCCTTGCATCTCCTTGTCAGATGTTGGAAATGGGCCATTTTCATTCCCACTACAAACAGTTCTTTTTCTCTCCTGCTGGTAATAGCTCACCTCAACTGATCACTCTCCTTATAGTATCAGAGGGTAGCCCTGTTAGTCTGGATCTGTAAAAGGAGCAAAGAATCCTGTGACACCTTATAGACTAACAAACGTTTTGGAGCATGAGTTTTTGTGGGTGAGGCATCCGACGAAGTGGGTATTCACCCACAAAAGCTCATGCTCCAAAACGTTTTGTTAGTCTATAAGGTGCCACAGGACTCTTTGCTGCTTTCTCCTTATAGTGTGTATGGTAGCACCCATTGTTTCATGTTCTCTGTGTGTATATATCTTCCTACTGTATTTTCCATTACGTGCATCTGAAGAAGTGAGCTGTAGCCCACGAAAACTTATGCTCAGATAAATTTGTTAGTCCCTAAGGTGCTAGGAGTTCTCCTGTTCTTTTTCCTTTTCCTTCTGTATCAGGGGGTAGCTGGGTTAGTCTGTATCCACAAAAACAACCAGGAGTCTGGTGGCACCTTAAAGACTAACAGAGTTATTTGGGCCTTAGCTGTTGTGGGTAAAAAACCCACTTCTTCAGATACAGATACACCGACTGGGAGAGGGGGATACCCCAGAAGTAAATTGCCGGCCCTTCTCTCAGTCACACACAAAGAAACTGAGCTGCTCTAGGAAATAATTGGAGTCTCTTATAAGAAGGGAGATATGCAAATAGCGGTGAGAGTATCCTGTTTAAAGCCGTCTCTCTCACTTGCACGGCTGCACCCGGACAGACAATCTGCAGCCTCTGTCTCTGGGCAGTCACCAGACACCCCCCCGGCAACTCTCCTCTCCAAACACGGGACAATGAGGCTTTGGTTGTATCTCGTTCTCATTGCAGCAGCGTTTGAAGGTATTTTCTCCCTTCCTATATGTTGCATAGTCAGGAGATTGTTATTCTGTTTCCATAGATACTCATGTTCCCCCTAATTCATCTTTATCCCCAGGTGCCCGGTGCCAGGTGCAGCTGGTGGAGTCCGGAGGGGATGTGAAAAAGCCCGGAGACTCTCTCCGCCTCTCCTGCAAAGCCTCCGGGTTCACCTTCAGCAGCTACGATATGAGCTGGGTCCGACAGGCTCCCGGGAAGGGACTGGAGTGGATCGGGGAAATAAACTCAGCTTCAACTACCATCAACTACGCCCAGCCCTTCAAGGGACGCTTCACCATCTCCAGGGACAACCCCAACAACCTGCTGTATCTGCAAATGACCGGCCTGAAGCCCGAGGACACCGCCCGCTATTACTGTGCGAGACACAGTGCGGGGAACCCCGACAGGGCTCGTACAAAAACCCGAGCGGCAGAACCGCCCTTCCGCCATGCGCCGCGCGGGGGCAGCACTTCCCCAGACAATCCGGCCCTGGGCACGGGAACGGGAGCTGCAACCAGAGCGAAAAATCCTCTCTCCTCAGACTAGAGATCTGTGTAGTCATGTATGATCACGTGTCCATAACAACTGCAACAACTTGACTGTCACATGCTCACAGTGGCGCTCACCAGACACTGGACTAGAAATGCAGCCTGCGCAAGAGAAATATTCGGGGATCCAATTGTTCGGTGTGATAATCAGAACTGGGGCTTCCAAAGCTGCCTGAAAGTGATGACGTCCAAATGCTTTTATTGTTTGTTGCCGGATGGGTAGAAATGCTCTCACATTTCTTAGGCTTTTTCTAGATTTTAAAAAAGCAATTCTAAAAGTTAAGTACCAAGAATAGCTTTCTTGGGGTCCAGCTTAAAAGTTACAGTCAAACAGAAGCACCTGCAGATTAGCACAGAGATCTCACATCTATGGGCCTCATCAAATAACTCTTATCCAGCACACGTGAGAACCCCGGGTCTTGGCACATAATGGATCTTTCATCCATCCAGCTCCCTGTCTTGGCAGAATTCAACTAATCTACCCGGACAGGGAGTTGCACACATGGTTCACTCATGGAGGTTGGAGGTTGAAAGGGGCTGTCAGCAGGTGCCCTAGGTAAATGGGCTCAGTCTATCCAGGCCACAAAAGGGCATTTTCTTGATACTAGCAATTGATATTTTATCAGATGATGGTGCTGGAGAAATTCCATAGATCAGACTTGCCCAAGGAAAGGGATAAATTCGGACTTTGTCTCTCAGAAATGTGTGACCTGAATGATATTCGTATATCCGAACTAATTTTCTTAAACTAATGTTATAAAATATCTATCTATCTATCCCCATTCACACTCATCACTCTCCTGGTGACGGACACTTGGCTGGTGCCAGAGGACCGCGTCTGCCACTTTCAAGGAGAGAAATGGAGTAAGGGACTGATCCAATGCCCATTGCAATCGACTCTGAAAACTTCCTCTGGCTTGGGAAAGGCCAAAAGAAGGGCAATTGATCTGTGCTCAGAGCTCATTGATGTGAATTCTGGAAACTCCCCTGGATCTCAGGGCTGTGACAGAGATTGACAGAAGCTGTTGTTCGGATCCAATACAATGAGGTGAGGGCCAGGCACCCACCCAATTGAAATTGCAAGCCTGATTTAAGAGGATATTTTCTCTATACATGTATGGATTTATTCAGTATCCATCAACATTCAATCAGCAGTAAGCAAAAAGGAATAAGTGAGAATTCTTTTTAGTTATCAATAAGCAATTATCAAATATTGATTGTAGGTAGCAAATCAATACCCGAGACTGGAAATCTGAAAAAACTCCAACAGATCCCCTGTTCATAATATGGGAATAGGTACTGAGGCATGAGGCTCCCTGAGAAAGACATCCTTTTTTAAAATGTCACTGAACTCTAGAAAGCAGGCAAGATATTAGTGTCTCTTATGAAAACAACAAGGAGCCCTTGTGACACATTAGAGACTAACAAATTTATTTTGGGCATAAGCTTTCATGGGCTACAGTCCACTTCATCGGATGCATATAGTGGAAAATACTGTAGCGGGTATATATACATAGTACATGAAAAGATGGGAGTTGCGTTACCAAGTGGGAGATCAGTTTAACAAGACAATTCAATTAAGGGCTTGTCTACATCAGAAAGTTGCAGCGCTGGTGAGGGAGTTACAGCGCTGCAACTTAGGAGGTGTACACATCTGCAGGGCACCACCAGCGCTGCAACTCCCTGTTTGCAGCGCTGGCCGTACTCCCGTTTTGTCTCGGGTGTAGAGGATCCAGCGCTGGTGATCCAGCGCTGGTAATCGAGTATAGTCACTTACCAGCGCTTTTCTTGACCTCCGTGGAATAAGCAGGTATCCCAGCATACCTGAGGAAGCCTCTGGTAATCAAGCTGGTCTCCTTCCCCGGCTTGCTCTCCGCGTTCCCCGAACCCCGAGCAAGCAGGTCTCCTTCCCTGAGGTTTGCTGGGTGGTTCCGGGAAGGCGAGAGCAAACCGGGGAAGGAAACCAGCTTCGCCGCGGTTTGCTCTCGCGTTCCGCGAACCACCCTGCAAACCGCAGGGAAGGAGACCTGCTTGCTCGGGGGTTCGGCGAAACGCGAGAGCAAACCGGGGGAAGGAGACCAGCTTCGCCGCGGTTTGCTCTCGCGTTCCGCGAACCACCCTGCAAACCGCAGGGAAGGAGACCTGCTTGCTCGGGGGTTCGGCGAACGCGAGAGCAAACCGGGGAAGGAGACCAGCTTCGCCGCGGTTTGCTCTCGCGTTCCCCGAACCACCCTGCAAACCACAGGGAAGGAGACCTGCTTGTTCGGGGAACGCGAGAGCAAACCGCGGCGAAGCTGGTCTCCTTCCCCGGTTTGCTCTCGCGTTCGCCGAACCCCGAGCAAGCTGGTCTCCTTCCCTGCGGTTTGCAGGGTGGTTCGCGGAACGCGAGAGCAAACCGCGGCGAAGCTGGTCTCCTTCCCCGGTTTGCTCTCGCCTTCCCCAAAACCCCTTGAAAGCCGCCCAACAGCGCTGCAGTGTGGCCACATCTAACACCACTTGCAGCGCTGGTTGCTGTAAGTGTGGCCACTCTGCAGCGCTGGCCCTATACAGCTGTACTAATACAGCTTTAACAACCAGCGCTGCAAAATTTTAGATGTAGACATGGCCTAACAGTAGGATACCAAGGGAGAAAAAATCACTTTTGTAGTGGTAATGAGGGTGGCCCATTTCAAACAGTTGACAAGAAGGTGTGAATAACAGTAGGGGGAAATTAGTATGGGGGAAATTAGGTTTTGTAATGACGCAACCACTCCCAGTCTTTATTCAGGCCTAACCTGATGGTGTCCAGTTTGCAAATTAATTCCAGTTCTGCAGTTTCACGTTGTAGTCTGTTTTTATGTGAGCAGGCCACTCATCCAGCTCAGAGCCAGTGCCAGGCTTCAGCTTCCCATCCCGCCTGGGAACGAGCCGCCAGCCGCAGACATGACCCCCAGTTTGGCCATCGCCTTCCTCCTGCTGCTCCCAGTAGGTAAGGGTGGGATCTGCACTGCAGCTGGGCGCCCGGTACTGTGTGTTCCCTACAGGGCCGGCTCCAGGCCACAGTGGGCCAAGCGCATGCTTGGGGCGGCATGCCATGAGGGGCATTCTGCAGGTTGCCAGGAGGGCGGCAGGCAGCTCTGGTGGACCTCCTGCAGGGGTCCGCTGGTCCCGCGGCTCCGGTGGACCTCCCGCAGGCGTGCCTGTGGATGCTCCACCAGTGCCGTGGGACCAGCGGACCCTCCGCAGGGATGCCTGCAGGAGGTCCACTGGAGCCGTGGGACCGGCAAGTGGCAGAGTGACCCCCGCGGTGTGCCACCTTGCTTGGGGCTGCGAAATGGCTAGAGCCGGCCCTGTTAGGTATTTCTATATGATTCATTAACATGGGACAAATCTTCCTCCGGCCTTCTGTAGCCCATGGCACTGTTCAGAAACGTGCCTGCTATCTCCCTTAAGGACTATTCAATATCACAACCTCAGCTCTCGGATTTCACAAAATAATCCCTGCAAAGCCTCCCCCATCCCTAAAGGAAACTGAGCCTGGCATCTGAGCACTCTGCCTCTCACCGGGAAATAATATTCACTGCATTATTGAGCATCACCACGCACAATAGCGCCTCTTGCTCTACGACCTTCAGAAAAACACAGGGGATTGACCCAGAAATTTCCACTGATTGTAAGAGCTGGTAGAATAATAATAAAGAATTCTGTCTTTCCATCCACAACTGATAGAGTTGAATATACTTTCCCCAAATTTTCTTCTAGAATCTAGAAGAAGCAGGAAGGGGAATTTTCAGACATTAGCAGTAATATTCCATAGTGGTTTTCATTCATTCTATAAAATCGACCTAATTTAGTAGTGTAGACATAGATGTCAAAGCACTGAGAAAGGAAGGTCAATATAATCTTCCCATTCTATAGCCATATGAATTGAGGCACAGGGAGTGTAAGTTTCTTACCCAAGGTTACCCATCATCAAAGTAGTAAAACCAGGAATAAACAGACTGATTCTCATGTACCAGGCTACGTCTACACTACAGAATAAATTCAAATTAGCTTAAACCGATTTTATAAAACAGATAATATAAAGTCGATTGTGTGCGTCCACACTAGGTACATTAATTCGGTGGTGTGCGTCCATAGTCTGAGGCTAGCGTCGATTTCTGGAGCGGTGCACTGTGAACCGGTGCACTGTGAACAGGTGTGCACATATTTTACAGTAATATGTGTGTACATATTACTGTAAAATAATGAGGCCAATAACGTCGATTTGCGTCCACACTAACCCTAATTCGATATAGTAATATCGATTTTAGCGTTACTCCTCTCGTTTTGTAGGAGTACAGAAATCGATTTAAAGAGCCCTTTAAATCGATATAAACAGCAGTGTAGTGTGGACAGGTGCAGCGTTAAATCGATTTAACGCTGTTAAAATTGGTTTAACAGCGTAGTGTAGACCAGGCCCCAGACTAATGTCCCACCAGAAGATCACATTGCCTGGCCCCGAAGGATATCCCAAAAACAGAGGGAAAAGGAGACAGAAGTTAGTGGAAGGTGAACCATCAATAAGGAATCTTGTCTCTAAAATGCAATTAGAACTATTGCAGAGAAGACTGCAGAAAAATATTCTGTGACTGGAGTTCTTCCTCTTCTCCAGTACCCAGGTAACCCTTTCCCACTACACCCACCTCCGGGAGGCTGAGTTTCCTGAGTGCTGAGGTCCAAGATGTGTCTTATGAAAAAGAGGAGATGCAAATTCAGTGCCTCGGCGTACTATAGAAGCCCTGTGATCTCTGAGACCCTGCAGCGTGATAAGGGAGGAGGGGTAAGTCCGGGTGTCCGTGCATGTCCCACCAGAAAACTCTCCAGTATCAGCAAGATGAGACTGTGGCTGAGCCTCGCTTTTCTTCTAGCCGTCCTTCCAGGTAATTTTATCCTCTTCCCCGCTCGTGGACTGGAAATGTTGGGCATTCCTAACCTGGCCCAAAGCACAAGGATTTCAATGGGAATCTTTCTGCTGCTTTTAACGGGCTCTGAGCCAGGCTGGGGGTGAATGTGATTCTCTTTTTCCAGGTGTCCGGTCCCAGGTCCAGCTCGTGGAGTCCGGAGGGAAGATTCAAACCCCTGAGGGATCTCTCCGTCTCACCTGCAAAGCGTCCGGATTCACCTTCAGCAGCTACTTCATAGATTGGGTCCGTCAGGCTCAGGGGAAAGGGCTGGAGTGGGTCGCAGAGATACGCAATCCTGCTTATAGCTCAGCAGCATATTACAGTGATGCGGTTAAAGGGCGATTCACCATTTCCAGAGACGAGTCCAGCAGCTCGGTGTATCTGCAAATGAACAATTTGAAAGCCGAAGACACCACCCGATATTACTGTGCGAGAAGAGACACAGTGATCAGAAACCTCCTGCAGTTAGTACAAAACCTCCAGGGCCCACACAGTTCCTACCATAACAGAACAGTTCAGACAGAGCAACACAGGGTTATCAAGTCTCCAGTCCTTTATCAGAGCTTCAACTCTCTCAAAATTAACTTTGATGATGAAAGACCCCGCGGTTCCGACAGAACCGAGACCGCCTTGTACATTTCCTGGTCATGCAGAAATACACTCTTCCTCCTAAGTGTGATTAACGCTTAGCTGTCTGCCCTTCAACCTGCTTTGCCAACAAACTAAGCTGGAGAAGACAGGCAGGAAGCAGCAGCCATAGAACCAAGGTGGAACCTGCACTAGAATTTTTCACACCGGGATCTTCCACAGTTTGCACGCACCTAATGAAGGCTAAAATGTGTTTCATAAAGACACTGCTTCATCTGCAAACAGCTGGCATATCCTGAATAACCAATGCAGTGTTCTAAATAAGAGGGGAAAAGAGGTTCGCTAGTCCTTCAGTCACAGGGAGATTGTGGGAATTCCCTGTACAGATTCTAGTAGATTCATCTGTAACCAAACTCCAAGTTTCTTGCACGTGCCCATTCATAATAAAATGCCCCTTGTACAGAAAACACCTCTTTTTAAGAACTGCCTTTTTTAAAAAATCGTGGTTTTCTGAGAGGACAGAAAGTTGACACCACTGCTGTCTGGTTAATTCATGTGGCAGATAAGTCACTTTTTTAAACTCAAATCAAAATCAAGATTACAACTGGGCAGAACATACCATGTCTCACAAGCAGTGTCAGCATGTAACATCACATCCTTTTCCTTCCTCCGGGCCAATTCTAAAAAAGTTAGACCATTAACAGAGAGGGGCAAAGTGCAGGGGAACCATTTATTATACGAGCTGTGAAGGAGCCAGGCCTAGAGAATCACAAAAGAACATTTGGAGAGAGTTAATACAGGCTGACTGCTCCATTCCAGCACACCTGCCTTCGCTACAGTGACTCAGCTGTGAAATGACGACTCCTGGTCCCATTCATGTCAAAGGCAAAACTCCAATTGTCTCAACGGGACTGAGATTTCATCCCCATAAGGAAATATGTGTCAGACTCATAACATGGAGACACAAGAGGACAGAATTGTTTTCCTTGGAAAATGATGGATTTCAAGATTTGTCATTCCTTCTGTCTGTCGAGCTATTAGATGGGATGGGGGAGAGAGAGAATTTTAAAGTGAGGGAGAGAGGGACAGTAAAGGGAAAGAAAGAGAGAAATGCAATGGGGCATTGTAAGGAGGCGCCCTGGCTCCCCGCCGCGCCTGAGAGGGACGAGCCAGAGCAGCTGCCTCAGTGGGCGGAGCCAGCACGGCCTGTCCCCGCCCCCCGGAAGTCAAGGGGCGGGACAGGAAGTATAAAAGCCCGGCCCCAGCGCTCAGTTGGGTGCAGGCTGCCGGAGAGGACAGATGCTGGTACCTGGGCTCCCGCCGGGCCTGACCTGCCCCACGCCCACTATCCAGAGGAGCGCTGGCCTGACCTGCCTCGCGCCCACTACCCGGAGGAGCGCTGGCCGGATCTGCCCCGCGCCCACTACCCGGAGGAGCGCTGGCCGGATCTGCCCCGCGCCCACTACCCGGAGGAGCGCTGGGCCGGACCTGCCCCGCGCCCATACCCGGAGGAGCGCTGGCCGGACCTGCCCCGCGCCCACTACCCAGAGGAGCGCTGGCTGGACTTGCCTCAGACCCGGTACCCGGAGGAACGTCGGCCTGACCTGCCGTGTGCCCGATACCCCGAGGAGTGGCCTGAGCTTCCCACGACCGGGTACCCGGAGGAGCCCATGGTCTGGGACCCCCCAGACGACGCTGGCAAGGACCAGGTACCCAGAGAGGGGGAGGTTGGAAGTGGCCCGGGGATAGCCTGACCCTGGTTTGGCTCCTGAAGAGCCCGAACCCATGTCAGTGTGTTGCGGCCAGGATCCCCACTGACCGCAGCGGGTCTTGACCGCTGCTAGGGCCCCGGGCTGGAACGCAGTGGAGTGGGAGGGCCTGCGTTCCCCCTGCCACCCGTAACTGGGTGGCAGACTCCCCCCTCGTCCCGCCTATTGCCATTGCTCTGCCCTGACCCAAAGGGCTAGAGCTAATTAGACTTGTGTTTGGTGCCCCGCCCGGACCAAGGGCTGGGCCCCTTTGACTTTGCCACTGCTCTGCCCTGACCCAAAGGGCCAGAGCTAGTTAGACTTATGTTTGGTGCCCCGCCCGAACCAAGGGCTGGGCCCCGTTGACTTTGCCCACTGCTCTGCCCTGACCAAAGGGTCAGAGCTAATTAGACTTGTGTTTGGTGCCCCGCCTGAGCCAAGGGCCCGGACTGATACTGTGTTTGCTCAGCCCCTGCTAGAGGCCTGAGCCTGAACTATTACTGCCCGCCCTGTCCAAGGGCCTGGGGCTGATACTGTGTTTGCTCAGCCCCTGCTAGATGCCTGAGCCTGGACTATTAGTGCCCGCCCTGTCCAAGGGCTGGTGGCTTATCTACTTTGAGAGCCCCGACCCCGGCTAGAGGGCTGGGGCTCTACCTTGTTTACAGGACCTTGTACCCCGCTCAACACCTGCAGAGGGGCTAAGCCTACCCGGACTGTAGTGCGTAAGGAGGCGCCCTGGCTCCCCGCCGTGCCTGAGAGGGACGATCCCCTACACGACCGGTTTACAGGCATCATAGGACTATTCCCATACTTTTCCTACTCACCTAAGGCTCCTCATTTCTTGTTCTCTGCATGTTAAACTCAACCCTAGGAAACCAGTCAATGCAAGTCTTACAAACCACTTAATTCCTCAATATTAAATTGAAGGGATTTAAGCGGTGCAGAGATCTGCCGATAGGACCTCCGAACAGTAGGAAATATAACTCAGAAATCATACTGGACAGAACGTTTTCAACTGTGGAAGTAATTAACCTTTGAAACAATTTACCACGAGTAATAGTGGATTCTTCATCACTGACAATTTTTAGCTCAAGATTAGATTATTTTTCTAAAAGATCTGCTCTAGGAATTTTTTTTTTGAGGGGGGGAATTGTTAGAACACTTGTAAAGAGAGGTTTTTAAAGGATAAACCCCGTTAATCTGTATGGGATCACCTGGCACTGGCCTTTCCCCTGTTTTAGATCATGCCCACAGAGCAATCTCTGGAGTGAGGGACAATATGGTCAGTTCTCAGCGAATGTTCTGTGTTCTGAGGGGGATCAAGAAAGAGGCATCTGGGACAAAACTTGGAAAGCCGTTTTGATCTCAAGCGGCAATAGAGATGATACGCTAATCCAATAATGGGGAAGTCTTTCACGTGCCCTAAGCATCATGGGCAGAGGCAGTTACCGTAGTCGGTGTCCCTGTATTGGCCTTCTCAATCAGCGTGTGCGTGGACTGAAAAGGGGGAGTTATAAAGCCCCTCAGAGTGTGATTACAAACGTTATCTAAATATCTGGCACCACCACAAGTCTTTGCGGTAAGGGGAGGGCGGGGTGTTAATAGCTGAAATAGAAAAAGCTGCCAGAACCAGGTGCTTGTAAATATCCACTGTTCCGACATGATTAATTTAATAAGGCCCTTCTCACCTCAGTATTTTTGTGTCTCACATTCATTACCAAATCTTAAACTAGAGAAATATAATTCACGTTGGCCCAGATGGGAAGCAGTTTAAGTGACGCGGAAGCTGAAATCCAACTTTCAGAAGTGACTTAATTTAGCAGCCTAAAGAGAGAGAGAGAAAGTTATTAGGATTTAGGTTCCCAAATCATGTAGCTACCCCAGCCCAACTCCCTTAGGACCTTTGCAAATTCTGGATGCATAAAGAGCGCTGCTGAAAGGCATCACAGCCTCACTACCTCAGTGGCCCTCTAATACTGCAGGGGTCATTCTGATCTGGCTTTCAGTAGGTCTTCACCTGGCTTCTCCAGGCGATGCATGGGGGCTAGACTTTATTCCCTCTTTAAAAATACAGGGTATGCAAAAAAATTCGCTCAGTTTCCTCTATAAAGCCACCCATATCCCCCCACTCTGCAGCTCTCGGGTGGACAATCTGCCGTCCCAGTGTCTGTGCAATGCCAGGCAAAGCCCCAGTCAGTAACGTGCCGCTCTGGCTCCATTTCCTTCTGATTGCAACAGTTTGCACAGGTACATTGTTTTGCTGAGGACAGTGGGAAGCCCCCAGGTTTTGCATCAGTCTCACTAGGAATCAGGTCTGCAGGGATCTCATTGTTTTTTTCCTTGCAGGTGTCCGGTCCCAGGTCCAGCCAGTGGGATCCGGAGGGATGTGAAAAAGCCTGGAGACTCTCTCCGCCACTCCTGCAAACACTGGATGAGCTGAGTCAGACAGTCACCTGGGAAGGGACTGGAGTGCATAGGGGAAATACACCAAACCTCAGCTATCATCAGCTATGCACAGCCCTGCAAGGGACGCTTTCACCATGTCAAGGGACAATTCCAAAACCTGTTGTATCTGCAAATGAAGCCCGAGGCAGCGCCCAGTATCACTGTGCCAAGCACACAGAGAGGGGAAGCCAGGGCTGGCTCTAGGCACCACCAAACCAAGCACGGCTTCTGTATGCGCTACCGAAGGCACCGTGTCTCTGCACACTTGCACCACTTTTCCCGTTTATAAATGCAATGCATGATATTTATTAATTAGTATTACAGAGGGAAGCACCTTCCGCTTTACTCATCCTGTGATAGCTCATTTCTATTGATTGCTTCTGTGCACTGTTTATATTTCTTGTATATTCCCAATACATTTCTCAGTAACCACTGTTGGAGGTTGGGATTCACAGACCCAGTTAAGCCCTGTCCTAAAACACATTAATCTCCAGAGAAAGGCTGTAAAAAGTACAGGGATCTCTCCATCCCATCCCAGAGGTGATCAAGACCTATTGCAGGCCACTCCACCACACAATACTCTCTACCTAGACATCTCCCTGGTGCCTTATATGCGCTGGGTGCAACCCGCATGCAAATCCTTGCCGGGGGGTTGCTGTTTAAATACAAACTCCTGATTCAAGGAGCTTGAGTCTCACCCTAGACACAGAGTAGTGTCATATTCCTACTCGCTGGGGAGCTTCCTTATTGCATGAAACAAGAATGAAATCCCTGTTGCTTTTCCTTTCCCTGCTCTCTCGCCCCCACCTGTGAGTGTCTGTGGAGTACGGGGTGGGGGGGAATTAGTGACAGGCCCGTGGAGTCTTTCTGTGGCTAATTCCTTTCTGCTTTCTTTCCCAGGTGTCCTCGCTCAGGTGCAGCTGGTCCAGTCGGGTCCGGGGACGGTGAAGCCCGGAGAGACCCTCACCCTGAAGCTGCGCTGTGTCGAGTTACTCCATCGCTAGCGGTTACTATTGGCACTGGATCCGGCAGCCCCCCCGGGAAGGGCCTGGAGTGGATAGGGTATGTGTACCCATATAGCGGGAGCACAGGCTACGCCCCGTCTCTCCAAGGCCGAGTCACCATCGCTGCAGACACTGCCAAGAACCAGTTCTCCCTGCAGCTCCGCTCGCTGACAGCCGCAGACACCGGCACCTATTACTGCGCTAGGGGAGACACAGTGACTCAGAGCAGAGCAGAGACCATACAAAAGAGGAAGCTGGTTTTAAGCAGCCGAGTGATGCCAGAGAAGCAGGAGGAACCGAGCTCCTTAGAGATAAAGACACACACACACGGCTGAATATGAATAACCCATGTAGGAACAGATAGTTTTTAAAAATGCCTCCAGCAACCACCCAAGTTCTCTGAACACCATTTACCTTTCCGCTGCCACAGGAATCTTTGCAAACTTATTGAGAAATGCGTCGTTTGTTACATTAAAATTATAATAGCAGGCATGTCATGGTATAATCCCCACTCTGAACCTTAGCGTCCAAAAGATGGGGTACCAGCATGAATTCCTCTAAGCTCAATTACCAGCTTAGTACTTGTAGCGCTGCCACCAACCAGGAATTCCAGTGCCTGGGTACACTCTGGTCCCCCCAAAACCTTGCCCGGGGACCCCCAAGACCCAGACCCTCTGGATCTTAGCACAAGGAAAGTAAACCCTTTCCCTCACCGTTGCCTCTCCCAGGCTTCCCTCCCTGGGTTACCCTGGAAGATCACTGTGATTCAAACTCCTTGAATCCCAAAACAGAGAGGAAAATTCACCTTCCTCCCTCCTTCTCTTTCCCCCTCCCAGACTCTTCCTGAGAGAAAGTAATCCTGGCACAGTGAGAAATCAGCCTCTCTCTCCCTCTTCCCTCCTTTCTCCCCACCAATTCCCTGGTGAATCCAGACCCAGTCCCCTGGGGTCTCACCAGAATAAAAAAACAATTAAGTTCTTAAGCAAGAAAAGCTTTTAATTAAAGAAAGAAAAAACAGTAAAAATTATCTTTGTAAATTAAAAAAAATAATGGAATAGGTACAGGGTCTTTCAGCTATAGACACTGGGAATACCCTCCCAGCCTAAGTATACAAGTACAAATTAAAATCCTTCCAGCCAAATACACATTTGCAAATAAAGAAAACAAACATAAGCTAACTTGCTTTATCTACCTAGTACTCACTAGTCTGAACTTATAAGAGCCTGTATTGGAGAGATTGGAGAGAAACCTGGTTGCACGTCTGGTCCCTCTGAGCCGCCAGAGTGAACAACAACCAAATTCTAGCAGCGCACACAGAAAACTTCCCTCCCTCAAGATTTGAAAGTATCCTGTCCTCCAATTGTCCTCGGGTCAGGCGACAGCCAGGCTCACTGTTCTTGTTAACCTTTCCAGGCAAAGAGATATGAAGCAGTTTTGTTCTATTAACTCTTACTTATCTGTTTATGACAAGGCAGAGAAAGGTTCCTGGCAATACAGTAACAGAAAATCACTCGGGGCTCCTGTGTTGGTCTCTTTGCCTATGTTTGTGAGAGTCTCATTCTGTCCAGAGGGGGGAGCAGTTTTCCTCTCGAGCCCACACCCATGAGCTGCAGCTTGTCGCACATAAATATTTTGCTGAGTTTTTAAGTTTGTGGTGAGTTCCTCAACTTTTTCTTCCCTTTCCTTGTTAGCTGCCAAAATTAGGATGTTTCACGGAAAAATGGTGATTCAAATTGTGCTCCTTGAACACTGCAATGCTCTCTTGACAAATAAGACATACAGCCTCTAAGTTCACATTTGTGAACAAAATTTTGCATTCCATTCTTTGTTGAAAACCTGACATTCACTATCCAGCCAGGGAAGGGATTCTCACTGGGCGCGGGGCCCTCTTAGGCGCGGGGCCCGATTTGGGGAAATTGGTGGAATAGGCCTAAAGCCGGCCCTGTGCCCATCCTTCCACCTGCCTTCCAGCAGATTTAGCTGGAGCAGACAGGCAGGAAGTATGAGCTATGTAGCCAAGGTGGAATTTTGCCCTAGAATTTTTCACACCGGGATTTTGCCACAGTTTGCACACAGCTAAGGAAGGCGGAATTGTGCTTCATTTGCAAAGTTACTGGGGTATCCTGTATAGCCTTTCTGAAGGAGGTAGGCTAACAAGGTCACTAGTCCTACATTCACAGGCAGAACGTGGGGATTCCCTGTACAGCCGGGTTTCTCAAACAGGGGTCCCCACTCGGGCAAGGAAATCCCCTGGCAGGCCTGGCCGGTGTGTTTGCCTGCCCCGTCCGCAGATCCCACTGATCGCAGCTCCTGCTTACCGCAGATCGCTGCTCCAGGCCAATGGGCCCTGCTGGAAGTGACGCACGGCAAGGGACTTATTGGGTGCCACTTCCAGCAGCCCCCATTGGCCTGGAGCAGCGATCTGCCGCCAGTGGGAGCCACAATCGGGGGGACCTGAAGACAAGGCAGGTAAACAAACCAGCCTGATCTGTTCTTTTTCTTGGCTGGGTCCCAAGGAGGGGACCCCAAAATGAAGCTGAGCACAGGGCCCCACTAAATCTGCCACAGATTGCAACAGTTTCTACAGGTGTAAGATTTTCCTGAAGATAGTGGGGAGCCCCCAGATTTTGTATCAATCTCTCTAGGAGCCAGGTCTGCAAGTATCTCATTGTTTTTTTCAACTCTTTACCTATATAAACGGTCATTTGTACATGGAACTTGCAGG
The DNA here is from genome assembly GCF_025201925.1 of Gopherus flavomarginatus. Lineage (NCBI taxonomy): Eukaryota > Metazoa > Chordata > Testudines > Testudinidae > Gopherus > Gopherus flavomarginatus. Next base: position 2,625,230 of record NC_066627.1, on the reverse strand, counting down.
TGCCCTTTGACTTTTCCTCTTCTAAAGTCTCTGGGTTCCACTTCAGTGCTGGGTCCGTCAGGCTCTTGGAAAGCATCTGCAGTGGGTCTCCAGGGTGCAGTACACTCAAAATTGTTCTCATTACACTGATTCAGTGAAAGGGCAATTCGTTGTCTCCCGAGACAATCCCAGCAACCCCCTGTATATACAAAGGAGCAGCAGGAGAGCGGAACACACCGCCCGGTATCACTGTGTGAGAGACTAGACCAGAGTGACAAAGCCCATCACCAAAAACCTACAGCGGGTTAACGTCGTGTTTAGCTCTTAAAATGGCCACATTTAAGAAAACACAGGAATCAACCCCAACGGCCAACACAAAAAGGGGGGTACTGCATACCCTGATTCAATGAAAGGCTGATTCACCATCTCCAGGGATAATCCCAAGAGTGAGCTCTATTTGCAAATGACCGGCCTGAAGCCCAAGGACACCGCCCAGTGTCACTGTGCGAGAGACACAGTGAGGGGAAGCAGGCTGAGCTCAGACTAAAACCTCTCCCTGCAGTAATCAGAGAAACAGTTTAGTGTTGGGGACGTCCAAGGCCTGTAAGTGACAATGAGATCAGTTCTGGGAAAGGGGTGAGCAGCAACAAACCTTTTATTGTTATTATTATCCCTCTTCTTTGCTTTTACACAAGGTGAAGAATTTATACAAGTTCCCACAAAGCACAGAACATTCTTAGTTGGGTCCCTGCCTCTTCTTTCCTCTCCAGGGGACAAATGCTGAGGTCCACACACAACCTCCCGGGGAGTCATAGATTCATAGACTGAAAGGCCCGAACAGAGCAGTATGAGAAACTAGTCTGAGCTCCTTCATAGCACAGGGCCATAGACCCTCAACCCTGGTTCATTCCGGTTCCCTGTAGGACCCTCTTCAATTCACCGTGCTGGGATTTCTGCTCAGTGTCACCCTGTCAGTGACACATTCCTGCAGAAAGACACTGACTCTCAGCTTTGGACACTAGAACACATCAGGTTTGCTTGTTTGCTTTATTTGGTTTTGTGTTTGGGGTTTGTTTGTTCATTTGTTGTTTGAGTTGAATATTTTTTCCCACCAATGATGGCTTTTCTGGCACAAGGAGCATTTCCTAGCAGAGAAAATCCTGGTTTACATGAATAAATAAATAACTCCCGTCCAAAAATATTCATTTTCTGGTTGTAATAATAATACAAAAAGAGAAGAGAGAGCGAGAAGGGGGACTGATGAGCTCCCTTTTCCCACATAACCTGAGGGGGCCGCAATGAGGAAAATGGTGCATGCACAGATTTGGGGATCTCAGTCCCTACACAAACTACTCGTTTGTGGTAAAAGAAACTGCATTTGCACTTTGACTCTGGCTGTTCCACCTGAAATCTGAGAGAAAAATAACTGGCAAGTTTTTTCAAAAGAAAACCAGCCACAGAATTACATCCTGAGGTCCCACTCATATCCAGCCTTCATGGAACCCAACAACTTTGACATGAAGCCCATATTAAGCTCTCCCTCTTCCACACTGTTATTTGTAGTATCAGTCCCTCAGTGTCAGCACAGGCAAGTCACTTTGATCGTGAATGATTCTACTCCCGCTCAGTACATTGTCTCACTCCTATTAGCTTCCTCATTGAACTGGTCTCCAGCCAGTCTGAGAGTTTTGTACCACACCACTTGGAGCCAGCCAACCACTCTATTGGCTATCATTCAATAAAACTCTCTATTAACATTCCCTTACCAAAGTATCGAATCTAGCTAGCTAGCTAGCTGTCTATCCAAATATCCTGCCTGCTTACAGTGCTCAGCCTGAGCAACTTCTTACCTTTTATGAAGCAGTGTCTATGCAAATCAAATGCGAATCACCATGTTTACATTCTGCCAAGTCTCTGGCCCTGCAGCTCCTCCCGGAAAAAGACGCTGGTTTTAGGACATTCTCATTTTCAGTCTTTCCCTTGGAATTTCTAACTCTCACAAAACCCAAGAAGATGAGATTTTGGGTAAACTTAAATATCATTCTGTCAGTTCCCCCAGGTAACAATTCAGGCACTAAGTGTATCCTGGGTTCCCGGGGGACCATGATAAAATCAGGGTCTAAACTAAACAAATCTGTATTTGCAGGGCCAAACGCAGGTCCAGCTGGTGGAGTCCAGAGATGATGTGAAAAAGCCCGGAGACTCTCTCCACCTCTCCTGCACAGCCTTCGGGTTCACCTTCAACCATTATCTCATGGGTTGGATCCATCTGGCCTCAAGGAGTGGGCTGGAGTGACTGGCCCAGAATTGCTAGCCAGGGTAGCACCTACTACGCTAATATCATGCAAGGGCGATTCACTATCTCCAGAGACAATACCAACAGCCTGGTGCATTTGCAAATCAGCAGCCTGAAAGTGGAGGACACAGCCCTGAATTACTGTGTCAGAGGCCTGGTCTACATTACAAGTTTAGGTCAAATTTAGCAGCATTAAATCAAATTAACCCTGCACCCGTCCACACAACGAAGCCATTTTTGTTGACATAAAGGGCTCTTAAAACCAATTTCTATACTTCTCTCCGATGAGGGGACTAGCGATGAAATCGACATTGCTGGTTCGAATTAGGGTTAGTGTGGATGCAATTCAACAATGTTGGCCTCCGGGAGCTATCCCACAGTGCATCATTGTGACCGCTCTGGACAGCAATCTGAACTCAGATGCACTGGCCAGATAGATAGGAAAAGCCTTGTGAACTTTTGAATTTCATTTCCTGTTTGCCCAACATGGAGAGCTGATCAGCACAGGTAACTATGCTGAGTTCATCAGCACAGGTGACCATGCAGTTCCAGAATCAAAAAAGAGCTCCAGCATGGACTGTATGGAAGGTATTGGATCTGATCACTGTATGGGGAGAGGATTCCGTGTTATCAGAACTCCATTCCAAAAGACAGAATGCCAAAACATTTGAAAAAATCTCCAAAGCCATGATGGACAGAGGCCACAATAGGGATTCAACACAGTGGCATGTGAAATGTAAGAAGCTGCGACAAGCATACCAGAAAGTGAAAGAATCAAATGGATGCTCTAGGACAGAGCCACAGACATGCCACTTCTACACTGAGCTGCGGGCAATTCTGGGGGGGGGGTTGCCATCACTACCCCACCCCTGTCTGTGGATACCGATGATGGGGTACTCTCCGTCACCATGCCTGAGGATTTTGCAGATGGGGAAGACGATGAGGAGGATGAGGATGTTGAGGAGACCACACAGCACAGCATTGTCCCCAACAACCAGGATCTTTTTCTCACCCTGACTGAAATACCATCCCAACCCTTTCAAGGCAGTATCCCAGACCATGAAGCCATAGAAGAGACTGCTGGTGAGTGTACCTTTCTAAATATAAAACATGGTTTCAAAGCAAGTGTTTTTTAATGATTAATTTGCCCTGAGGATTTGGGATTCATTCGCAGCCAGTACAGCTACTGGAAAAGTCTGTTAAGGTGTCCGAGGATGGAGCAGAAATCCTCCAGGGACATCTCCATGAAGCTCTCCTGGAGGTACTCCAAAAGCCTTTCCAGAAAGTTTCTGGGGCCAGCAGCCTTATTCCATCTTCCATGGTAGGACAATTGACTACATCATGCTAGTAGCAAGTAATCTGGTATCATTGCATGACAAAGCCTGGCAGCATATGGTCACAGTGTTTGCTGGCCTTCAAGCAACATCTGTTCTTTATCGTTCATTGTAACCTGGTTTAAATATGTGAATTTAATTAAAGGGACATTCTTAGGTGGCCATTTCTACTGGGCTGTTTGCCTGTGGCTGAAAAGAAATCCTTGTACCGAAATCACATGTGCTATGTAATGTGAATAGTGTTGTTCACTGTGAAAGAGTATAAGCATTGTTCTGTAAAATGCATCTTTTTAAATATTTCTCTCCCTTTTTTTCCTCCTGCAGCTGCAAATGTTTCAAGCCTCCCTCCTCCCAAAGGCTATCCCAGATAAGCCATCCAAAAAAAACGCACCCATGATGAAATGTTCTCTGAGCTGATGCAGACGTTCCACATTGAAAGAGCTCAACAGAAAGGGTGGAGGGACACAACAGCACAGGACGGAAAATGGCCAGTGAACATGAGGAGAGGTGGTGGCAGGAAGATCAGAGGATGCACGAAGCAATGCTGGGGCTATTGCAGGAACAAACGGACATGATCCAGAGTCTGATGGAGGTTCATGAATGTCACCTAGAGAGACTGCCACTGCAGCCCCTGTTTAACCAACCTCTCTCTTCCCCATGTTCCATAGCCGCCTCCTTACCCAGATGCCCAAGAACGTGGGGGAGTAGACTCCAGACACCCAACCACTCCACTCCAGTGGACCGAAGGCTGTCAATCAACAAGTATTGAAGTGGCCTTTTCCTTCCCTGCTCCCCCACCCACCTGGGCTACCTTATGACTTATCTCCCTATTTTTATAATCAATTAATAAAGAATACATGAATTGACTTTATTTCCAATCTGTGATCGAAGGGGGGAGGGCAGTTTGCTTACAGGGAATTTTAGAGTCAACCAAGGGGGCGGGTTTTCATCAAGAAAAAACAAATCGAACTGTCACATGGTACCCTGGCCATTCATGAAACTGGTTTTCAAAAGCTTCTCTGATGCTCAGAGCTTCCTGATGTGCTCTTCTAATCGACCTGGTGTCTGGCTGCATGTAATTGGCTGCTAGGCGATTTTTCTCAACCTCCCACCCTGCCATAAATGTCTCCCCCTTACTCTCACAGACATTGTGGAGCACATAGCAAGCCGCAATAACAATGGGGAAATTGGTTTTGCTGAGGTCTGAGCAAGTCAGTAAACTGTGCCAGTGACCCTTCAAACATCCAAATGCACATTCTACCACTATTCTGCACTTGCTCAGCCTATAGTTGAACAACTTCTTACTATTGTCTAGGTGCCTGTGTACGGCTTCATGAGCCAGGGCATTAAGGGGTAGGCTGGGTCCCCAAGGACAATGATAGACATTTACAACTGCAAGTTATTTTCTGGTCCGGGAAGTAAATCCTTTGCTGCAGCCATTTAAACAGACTAGTGTTCCTGAAGATGCAAGCGTCATGAACCTTTCCTGACCATCCCACGCTGATGTTGGTGAAACATCCCTTATGATCCACCAGTGCTTGCAGCGCCATTGAAAAGTACCCCTTGCGGTATATGTACTGGGTGCCCTGGTGCTCCAGTGCCAAGATAGGGATATGCGTTCTGTCTATCACCCCACCACAGTTAGGGAATCCCATTGCAGAAGAGCCATCCACTATGACCTGCACATTTCCCAGAGTCACTATCTTCGATAGCAGCAGCTCAGTGATTGTGTTGGCTACCTGCATACAGCAACCCACTGTAGATTTTCCCACTCCAAATTGATTCCCAACTGACCGGTACCTGTCTGGCTTTGCAAGCTTCCAGATGGCTATCACCACTCACTTGTGAACTGTGAGGGCTGCTCTCATCTTGGTATTCTTGTGGTTCAGGGCAGGGGAAAGCAAGTCACAAAGTTCCATGAAAGTGCCCTTATGCATGCGAAATTTTGCAGCCACTGGGAATCATCCCAGACCTGCAACACTATGCGGTCCTGCTAGTCTGTGCTTGTTTCCCGGGCCCCAAATCGGGGTTCCACGGCTAGAACCTGCCCCATTAACACCATGATGTCCACATTGCCAGGGCCCATGCTTTGAGATAAGTCTGTGTCCATGTCCTCATCGCTCTCATCACCGCACTACCATTGCCGCCTCACCTGGTTTTTCAGCTTCTGGTTCTGCATAAACTGCATGATAATGCGTGAGGTGTTTACAATGCTCATAACTGCTGCAGTGAGCTGAACGGGCTTCATGCTTGCCGTGCTATGGCATCTGCATGGAAAAAAGTCACAAAACAATTGTCTGCAGTTGCTCTCATGGGGGAAGGGGCGACTGACAACTGTAGCTATCCCACAGTTCCCACAGTCTCCACCAACCATTTGAAATCTGGGTTGACTGACAACATTTACCCATAACAACCCATGACAAATTTTGGCCCCATCAGGCATTGGGAGCACAACCCAGAATTCCAATGGGCAGTGGGGACTGTGGGAATTGTGGGGTAGCTACCAGAGTGCACTGCACGGAAAGTCACTGCTTGCCAAGTACTATGGATGCACAGCACCGACTTAATGTGCTTACTGTGGACATGTGCACTCAACTTTATATAATCTGTTCCCAAAAACCGACTTCTGTAAAATCGGAGTAATCCTGTGTGTAGAATAAAGCTCATTATCCTTTCCCAAAGCTCTGTTAAAGGGTTGAGTATTTTCATCATCCAAGATTGTAATAACTCCTGGGCTAAATTTTACACCATGGATAAATTCAGTGCTTTAGATCAGTTTGAATAACCCTTTCTTCTCTGGGTTCTCAAGCAATTGTGAATAATAATCTCCCTTCAGTGCTGCCTGAATCCTCCCTCATCTCTCCCCTTAAGGAGGAGTCCTAGAGACGCTGCTGTCGGCCCACTAATGTCAGGGAGGCTCCATTGCAAAACCTTAACTCTGCCCTCAGACTCCCCCCCCGCCCAGCTTCTCCCTCCTGCACTCACAGGCGGGCCCCAGGCCGGCCCGAAGCACGAGCCAGGATTGCTCAGATCACGTCCCTAGTGTCACGGATCATTTCAATGGAGCGGTCTCTGCCAGGAAGGGAAAGGGGCCTCCGTCCCCAATCCCTCCCCGCGCCACGGGGAATCTTCCCTCTCCAGCGGGTGGCCCAGCCCAGTGGATCCCTGGGACACAACCCCTCCCCGGACACTGACCCCCCTGACTGGACATTGCATGGCCCCTGTGCGCCTGGAACGGGGCTCCAGAGCTGAGTCCCCTCAGCCCCAATATCACCTCACAATAGCCAGGCCCTCAGTTCCCGGGTGAGGAAATACAGTCACTGCAGGGAGCTGGTCATTCCTCCCAGGGGTCCACAAGTGTCAGGAGGATTCCAGCGCCCTGTGCCCGGCGCTGCACAGACACACAGGACGGGACAGTCTGACTCCTGCACCTGGAGCCCTAGGGCGAGTCACTCAGGTCACTGGCAGCAGGAGTGTGTGTCTCTTATAAGGAGAGGGCATGCAAATAATGGAGACACTTTCCTGTTTAAATTTGTCTCTATCTCTGTCCCGGCTGCAGCCGGAGACACAAACTGCAGCCCTCTGGGTTGTGCAGTTAGCAGCCAGCTCTCTCCTCGAACAGCAGGAAACATGACAATATTGCTCCTTCTAATTTTCACTGTAGGCGCTTTGGAAGGTATTTTCCTCCTTCGAATAACTGGCAGAGTTAGAAGAATATTGTGTTACCGCTGTTTTTATACCTATATTAATGGCCTGTCTTTACTCCCAGGTGTCCGGTCCCAGGCGCTGGTGGAGTCCGGAGGGGATGTGAAAAAGCCCGGAGACTCTCTCCGCCTCTCCTGCAAAGCCTCCGGGTTCACCTTCAGCAGCTACGGCATGAGCTGGGTCCGGCAGGCTCCCGGGAAGGGCTGGAGTGGATCGCCTACATTTACAGCACCAGCATATACTACAGTGACTCGGTAAAAGGGCGATTCACCATCTCCAGAGACAATCCCAACAGCCTGTTGTACCTGGACATGACCGGCCTGAAGCCTGAGGACACCGCCCGGTACCTCTGTACGGGAGACATTCACAGTGAGAGGAATCCCGATACAGCTAAAACAAAAACCCGAGCTTCTCCCATGCACTGCGTGGGGGCAGCACTTCCCCAAACCATCTAGCACCGGGCACATGGACAGGATCTACAAGCAGAGTGAAGAACAGATCTGTCCTCGGGTTTCAGAGTTCAATATCCAGCTAAAGCAGCAAAGAATCCTGTGGCACCTTATAGACTATAAGTTAGTCTATAAGGTGCCACAGGATTCTTTGCTGCTTTTACAGATCCAGACTAACACGGCTACCCTCTGATACTTAATATCCAGCTATAGACTCATAGAACCCTGGGACTGGAAGAGCTCTGGGACTCCAGAGCTCACTCATGGCAGGGTTCAATGTTATCTAGACACCACCACTGACAGGTGTTTGTCCTACCTGCTCTTAAAAATCTTCAGTGCGGAGATTCCACAACCTCCCTGGGACATTTATTCCAGTGCTTAATCTCCCAGACAGTTAGAAAATTTTTCCTAATGTCCAACCTCCCTTGATGCAATTTAAGCCCATTGCTTCTTGTCCCATCCACAGATGTTAAAGAGAATAATTTGTCATCCTTCTCCTTGTACTCCTCCTTTTATGTACATGCAAACTGTTATCACATCCCCTCAGTCTTCTCTTCTCTACACTAAACAAACCCGATTTTTTCCATCTTCTCTCATAGGTCATGTTGTTCTTCTCTGGACTTTTTCTAATTTGTCCACCTCTTTCCTGAAATGTGGCACCCAGAACCAGAAATAATATTTCAATTGAGGCCTAATCAGTGTGGAGGAAAGTGGGTGAATTAAGTGGGTTGCTTATAACACTCTTGCTAATACATCCTAGAATGATCACTTTTTTAAAACAGTTGACTCCTATCAAGCTTGTGATCCACTATGACCTCCAGATCCCTTTCTTCAGTACTCCTTCCTGGGCAGTCATTTCCCATTTTGTATGTGTGCAACTGATGGATCCTTCCTAAGTGGAGTACTTTGCATTTGTCCGTATTGAATTTCATCCTTTTTACTTCAGACCATTTATCCGGTTTATCCAGATAATTTCGAATTTTCATCCTATCCTCCAAAGCACTTGCAACCCCTCCCATCTTCGTATCATCTGCAAATTTTAGAAGTGTACTCTCTATGACATTATCTAAATCACTGATGAAGCTATTGAACAGAACCAGACTCAGAACTGATGCCTGCGGGCAGGGCCGGCTCTAGGTTTTTTGCAGACCAAGCAAAATAATTGTTGACTATGCACCCCCTACCCCTTTTTTCTTTGGCTTTTACACATTTGCACTTTGCAATGTTGTTGTTGTTCTGTTTTTTGTTTATTTGTTTGTTTTTTACTGGGTGCGGGACTGATGCAGCATTGGGCAACGACTGCACTTGAATCTGCCTGAGCCGGGTGTATCTGACTGAATTTCTTATTGAGACAGAGGAGCTGAAAAGCCCCGTGGGCCACCGAAGTGTCTGAGTAACTCATGCCCTTGTAATACATGTTGTGGGGAAATACAGACCAGAGAGGGGCATTTCAAGAGGCTTAAATCACCGCGTGCTTTGCGGCCCCGGCATCACGCCTGGGTCTCTTGAAGGAAGGCTACAGGGTTGTGCAGCCGCGATCAGAGGCTGAGCGAGAGCCCTCCAAAGGGGACAGTTATCTCCTGAGACAGCCTTGGCCTTCCCGGGCACGCTCCGTGTTTCAGTCTTACTAGGAGCTGGGCTGCTGCTTCTGAGCATTCTGCTCCTTTTGCTCATTTAAAATGAGCCCGACGTTCCCCAGATCATTAACTGATGTGGGTAAGGAGCGCTGGAGAATTGTCTGCTGTCCGACGGGTGCTAATTCCGACACTGCCACTCAGGGCCAGCTCCGGGGTTTTTGCCGCCTCAAAGAATGGGAGAAAAAAAAAAAGCTGCGATTTGCACTTTGGCTGCAATTCTGCGGCAGGTTCTTCCCTCTGAGAGGGACCGAGAGACCCGCCCCCAAAGAGCCCGATGTGCTGCCCCTTCCCTTGGCCGCCCCAAGAACCTGCTTGAGGAGCTGGTGCCTGGAGCTGGTCCTGCTGCCACTTGATCAAAGGGTCCCGTCATTATCTTTAAAAAGCTGTGCCTGAATGAAAGGATTTCCCCCAGCTCAGATTAATTTCCAAGAGGGCGAGGGTGGGAGAGAAGAAGGGGGAAAGCCGGGCTAACCCTTGGGGGGCTTATTTCATGGCTCTTTCTCCTCACTGAGTGCCACTGGCTGTTCTGCAGAGCAGGGTTACCTGGCTGGCGGCACTGACAGTGTTACTGGCCTCTCGGGACTTCCTGCCTGGCCCTGGTAAGTTCTCGGTGACTTTCTCGCTGTTCCTCGGGGACTCGGGCTTTAGGAACATGAAGTTGCTCTTGGCGAACTCCGGGGTCAGGCTGACTTTGTAGCAGTAGCCCGGAGGGCCGCTGCCCGACACATCCAGGCAGTTGCTGGGCACTTTGTTGCCGGAGGAGACCTGGGGCTTGATGTTGGAATTTTTGAAGACAGTGGCTGGAATGCCACCTCTGGGAAATGTGCTGCCCCAAGCACGTGCTTGCTTTGCTGGTGCCTAAAGCCAGTCCTGTTAATATGGGATAGGATTTCAGAGATAGTGGTGAGGGAACTAAACACCAAAATCCTACAGAATCTGGATGGCATTTGGGCCCCATCTCCCTTGTGTTCTTTTGAAATACCAGCTAAAATTACAAGAGAAGGGGTATGATTTCTCTTCAGATATTCCTTCATTATTAAAGTGAAGCCACCCCACACCTATATTCGGCCGAGAATCTCAAAGACCTTTAAGAGTGTTAAATGATTAAATGTTATTTACTTAAAATGAGTTTGGGCATCCAAACACCTTAGGCGGTTTCGGAGCTTCCTGAGCTGAATTCACAGTCTTAGGTGGACACCCGTCCCAGGGAGAGACCCCCATGTGTAGGCAGAGCTCACACTCTGCCATCTCTTATACTGACGTTGTGAAACCCGCATGCAAATCTCTGCTCCTGATGGTTCCTGTTTAAATACAAATCCCTGATTGGAGGAGCCTCAGTCTCCCCCCAGACACAGAACTGCCCGGGCCTGGCTACTGGGGACAGTTTGCAACTTCACTTAAGATGAACCTGCTGCTGATTTTCCTGTTCATGCTGGTGGCCCCTTTAGGTACGTTTCTACTGGGGGTCAGGAGGGTTCCTTGATGCAGCACCTGCAGAAGAGAAGATGCTTAAGGCAGCCTAAGGGAATGAGATGCCCGGATCCCAATGCAATTCAGTGGCAGTTCGGTGCCTCACTCCCTTAGACGTGGTCTCAGGGTGTTTAATTTTCTCATGTTCCGGCTCCCAGGGGATAGGAGCCTGGCTCACTAGTTCATTTCTGTGTTTCCTTCCCAGGTGTCCTCTCCCAAGTGCAGCTGAAGGAAATGGGCCCGGGAGTGGCGAAACCCGGGGAGTTCCTAACACTCATTTGTACCATTTCCAGAGATTCGGTTACTAGCACCAGTGCCACGGGGGCCTGGTTCCAGCAACCTATGGGGAAAGAGCCAGAACTGGTGGCACGTATATTGTATAGATCTAGTAGTTGGCACACTGACTATGCCACCGCTCTGCAGAGTTGAGTGATCATCTCCCAAGACACTTCCAAGAACCAGTTCTCCCTGCAGCTCTGCTTGCTGACAGCTGCAGACACGGCCACTTATTACTGTGCCAAAGACATAGTGACACAGAGTAAAGCAGGGGAAGTGGATTCTGACCACTTAATTGTCACAATTTGAACTGAAAGAGCTGAGATTCTCCTCCACCACTGGCTCCCCAACACCCTCTCCCCCCCCCCCCCCCAAAACACAACCTCTCCATGTACATCAACAGAAAATGCAAAGGAGAGGTGGATAAGGAATCTGAGCGAACTTCTTCTGTCTCTGTAAACCAAGGTGCTGGCAGGAACAGGAGGATCATGAGCTTCAGTGACACTCATCAACCTCCTGCTGGCAATATTTCCAAAAGCACTACCAGCTCTTGTCCAGCAAAATGAAATATTATAGATCTTCGAAAGGCTTTGCGGACAAACACACAAACAAAAACCCAGTCCTTCCCCAACTGAATGAGAAAGAGAAATAGTGAAAGAGACAGGAAGGCACTGACTGAAAAATTGAGGTTTTTTTGAGGAGTTTCCAGGAGCACCTACTTGAATCAGGTTCATGAGGAGAATGAAGATGATGATGCTGACAGTGATGATGATAATAATGTTCAGGGTTGGATCTTTGTAGTGGCCCTGGCCCCGCACTGCCCCTTTGTGGCAGGGCTGGGATGCAGTGTCAGAACCTTGCCACTCTCAAGTTCACTTGCCCGTCTCTCTGTGGCTGGCCGGTTGCAGCCTAATGGTCTCCTTCCCCACAATCACCCCTTGATCAGGGCAGTGGACCTAGTGGTTAGAGTCCAGGTAAATCAGGCCAAATGTCTAGGCGGGGTGGCCCAATGGCCAGGGTCCATATACAGTCCCTCCCATGTGGGAACAGTGTTGTCTAATGGCCAGAGTCCATACAATCCCCCTCACAAGCAGGATAGTGCAGTCTAGCAGCCAGAGTCCAGGTAACTTTCCCCAAGTGTCAGGGCAGTGTGGAGCAGTGCGGCCTAATGGCCAGAGTCCATACAATCCACCTCACAAGCAGGAGAGTGTGGCCTAGCGGCTGGAATCCAGGTAACTCACCCCAAGTGTCAGGGCAGTGCGGCCTAATGGCCAGAGTCCATACAATCACCATGGGGTGTGGGAGGGTGGTAGGGGAGACCCAGGCTCACCCTCTCCACCAAGCCCTGACCCATGGCACTGGTAGTGGCTAGTTCCCCTTGCCACCAGCTCAGCGGGGATCAGCCCGCAACCTGCCAAGTGTCTGTGTGGCTCTAACGTTATTTGCCTCTAAAGTTCCCCTTGGTCACTCCTGCCATAAACACTGGATTGTCTGCTCTGTGGGGTCCTCCAGTCTGTTCCCCTCCTGTGATGTACTCCTTCTGGGCATCAGGGTGTGGCCTGGCTTGGCCTGCCTCCCGAATCTGTCCCTCCTTGGGCGCTGACGGCATGCCTCCTGCCCCTCCGGCGGTCAGCCCAGACTGTTCTCCAGTTGGTGCATGCCCAGCAGAGCTTCTGGGGCCTGGCTTCCCTGCTAGGAAGGAAGGGTTAACCCCTGTGTGACAAAGTGGGACTGGTTTTAATGTTTCCTCTCAATACTGTGTTGGTGCCCCAGCTCTGGCCGACACTCTGTTGCCTGGCAACTAATGGCCAGCCCCTTCCCCCCTGCAAGGGGATGCTTAAGGTGTTGGAGACAGAGAGATCAGGTGACCTCCTGGTCAGGAAAGAGACACAGCCCAGAGAGGAGGGGCTGGAGGGGGTTGGTAGTTTTTCGAAGCTGGCTGGAAAATGGAAGGGAGCTCCTAGGAGGCTCGGGCCTCCTAGCAAGGCGGTGGCCTCCCTGGGCCCCAGATGGACCTAACTAAAGGGGGTCCTGTTGTCTATACCGGTAAGACTTGTTTTGGACTATGTTCCTGTCATCTAAATAAACCTCTGTTTTACTAGCTGGCTAAGAGTCATGACTGACTGCAAAGTGGGGGTGCAGGACCCTCTGGCTTCCCCAGGACCCCACCTGCGCGGACTCGCTGTGGGAAGCGCACGGAGGGGCACATGCTGAATGCTCCAAGGTCAGACCCAGGAGGTGAAGCCATGTGAGCTCCTTGCCCTGAAGATAGTCTGCTCCAAGGGAGAGGGGGCTCCTGAAAGTCCTGACTGGCTTTGTGGGGAGCAGTTCCAGAGCATCGCCCAGGGACTCCGTGACACCCTGCAGTACCCGTGCTGGGCCGCTGAGCCCCCCATCACAATCCTGTATTAACACAAAGAAAACAAACAGCAAGAAACTTCATAAGGAAATCAAAGAAGAGGAACAGGGTCTGTTAGTGGCTCGGAATGACAGCAGGGTACAAAAATGATTGTTCTGTTGCTAGCGTTAGAGCAAAATGAAAATGATAAGTAAAAATAACTCAGGTGGCTGCAAGGATCAGAAATGTAACATAAGCTCCATAAAATCATTTTCTGCAAAGAGTTGCCAAATATTAACACTCACCAGGCAGATATTATCCAGAATATGTGCCTAGGTCATGTCTTCAAAGAGGTCCTGGTAGAGAACATGTTGGATACATTATCTAACAAAGGGCTGGAGGGCCATTCTCGGACAATTTCTGTCTTCTGAAGGCAGCAAATATAACTTCACTAACTCATGTGATGCAAAGAGTATTCCTATCAGCCAAAGACTCCCATTTAACTCAACTGATTCAAATAAAGCTCTTATTAACCAGAAATGTATCAAGGACTCTACAGTGCATGTAGTGCTTTTGCTAGCAATTAGGGCTGTCACCAAATTGCAGCTAACTCGTGCAATTAACTCAAAAAAATTAATTGTGATTAATCACATTTATAACAATAGAATACCAATTGAAATTTATTAAATACTTTTGGATGTTTTCTACATTTTCAATATTGATTTCAATTACAACACAGACTACAATCTGTACTGTGCTCACTTTATTATTATTTTTATTGCAAATATTTGCACTGTAAAAATGATAAACAAAATAAATAGTATTTTTCAATTCACCTCATACAAGTAGTGAAGTGCAATCTCTTTGTCATGAAAGTGTAACTTACAAATGCAGATTTTTATTTTTGTTGGTTATATAAGTGCACTCAAAAACAAAACAGCATTGAACTTTAGAGCCTACAAATCCACTCATTCCTACTTCTTTTCTGTCAATCGCAAACACAGACAACTTTGTTTACATTGATGGGAGATACTGCTGCCTGCTTCTAACTTACAATGCCACCTGAAAGTGAGAACAGACATTCACATGGCACTGTTGTAGTGGGCCTTGCAAGGTATATTACATGGCAGATATGCTAAACATTCGTATGCCTCTTCATGCTTCCACAACCGGAAGTTCCGGAGGACTTGCTTCCATGCTGATGATGTTAGTTAAAAAAATAATGCATCAATTAAATTTGTGACTGTACACTTGGTGTGGGTGTGTGGGTGTGTGCGGGGGGGAGGGGCGGCTGTATGTCTCCTACTGTGTTTTACCTACCTTCTGCATATATTTCATGTTATAGCTGTCTCGGATGATGATGCAGCATGTTAGTTTTCAGAACACTTTCACAGCAGAACTGATAAAACGCAAAGATAGTGCTGATGTGAGATTTCTAAAAATAGTTACAACACTCCACCCAAGGTTTCAGACAAAAGTTTTGGGGACAGCTTTGCAACGTAGACAAACCCTTAGATGTGGAAACTACAGAACTCAAACCATCAAAAAAGAAACTCAACCTTCTGCTAGTGGCATCTGATTCAGATGATGAAAATGAATATGCATCTGTCTGCACTGCTTTGGATCGTTACCAAGCAGAACCCATCTGTGATGCAGTAGGAGCTGTCTTGTGTGGAGTGGGAGAGCAGGGGAGGACTTTAGGGGATGGACGATGCCAGGGCCTGTAACCTGAGCTAGGTAAGGGAGGGGAAAGGTCAACACCTTTGCCCGGGAAGGGGACAAAGGAAGGGAGTGGCAGGAGGGAAGCAGTTTGAGTTTGGGCTTGGGGCTGTGTGGGCGGAATTCAGGGTATCCTAGCTAGGATCCAAGCACTCTGAAAGCCCAGATGGACTCGGTGGAGGGGTCCTGACTGTGCCTGCAAGCTCTGCTGTACCCTGTGTTCCTGTTGTCCAATAAAACTTCTGTTTTACTGGCTGGCTAAGAGTCACTGTGGGTCCCAGGAAGAGGGGTGCAGGACCGGACTCCCCCACACTCCGTGACAACTGGTGGCAGCGGTGGGATATACTGCACCGTGGATGGCGCTTCCTGCAGTAAGTGACTGGGAGCAGTAAAACGAAGGGGTGACTAACCCCTGGGAGTGTGTGCCCACTGCGAAGGACTTTGCAGTAACAGGGTCCCCCGGGGGATTGCAGCGAGCGGTCCCAGGGGCGAAGGAGTCGGCAGCTCGACCCTGGCAGAGAGGTGGTGACCTCACGAAGGGCTGGTGCACTAGGGGTCCCCCTGGAAACCGTGGGGAGTGGCGAGCACCCCGGCCTGTGAGTGGCCAGCAGGAAGATGTATGCCAAGCGGCGCAAGTGTGACTTGCTGGAGCTGTGCAAGCAGAGGGGGCTGCGCCCGGGGAGGCTCAGCAAGGGCCAGCTGATTGCCCAGCTGGAGCAGGGAGACAGCATGAATGAACGGAGCCCTGTCTCTGAGGGAAGCAGCCGGGCAGATACAGCGCCGGCACCAGTGTCTGTCCCCGCTGGGAGTAGTCAACCGGCGGACAAGGGTTTCCCGAGACACCCCCTTCCTGTGCCTAGGAGAAAGGCGGGGAGGAGCCCAGTGTATACCAAGGGCACCGTGACACCCCCGGCCAGCAGAGGATCCTCCCGCCGAAGCTCACCCCCAGCAGGGGATCCTCCCGGCAATGCTCGGCATCCATGAAGTGGATGCGGCTGGAATATGAAAGGGAGCTGAAATGGAGGAGCTCGAGTTAAAGAGGCAAGAGCTGGAGGAGAAGGAGAAACAGCGTAAACATGAGCAGGAGGAGAAGGAGAAACAGCGTAAACATGAGCTGGACCTGGCCCGGCTGAGGAGCAGCGAGGCCCCGGCTGCGGTGAGTGAGGGGGGACCCAAGCCTACAAAGAGCTTTGATAAGCACTTGCTGCCCGGCGTAAGGAGGGGGGAGGACATAGATACCTTCCTGACGGCTTTTGAGAATGCCTGCGAGGTGCACAGGGTTGACCCTGCAGACAGGATCGCAGTTCTCACCCCCTTACTGGACTCCACAGCCGTGGAGGTGTACAGCCGACTGAAAGGGGCGGAGGCAGGGGACTACGAACTGTTCAAACAGGCCCTGCTCCGCGAGTTTGGGCTGACTCCTGAGATGTACCGGAAAAAGTTCCGGAGCCAGCGTAAAACCCGTGAGGTCACATACCTACAACTGGTCAAACGGGCACAGGGGTATGCCCGCAAGTGCACAGCTGGGGCCCAAACTAAAGAGGACCTGCTTGACCTACTCATACTGGAGCACCTGTACGAGCAGTGCCCGTCCGACCTGAGGCTGTGGTTGATGGACCAGAAGCCGGAGAACCCACAGCATGCAGGCCAGCTGGCCGACCAATTTGTGGACAGTCGGGCAGGGGATGGCAGGGAGGAGTCTCGAAGGAGCAAGCCTGCCTCAACGCAGAGAGAGAGTCATCATGGGACCTCCCAAAGGGGGCCTATGGAGAACCCCCTCAAAAGGGGAACATCCAGCGGCAGGTCCTCCGACCCACTCAAGGGGACCCACGAGATATGGGCTGCTATCGCTGTAGCCAACGAGGTCACATACGGGCCCAGTGCCCCAAGCTCAGGGACAGACCAAGCAGACCCAACCCGCAGAGGGTGGACTGGGTAAAAACCCAATCGGAGGAGGGGCTTCATTCCCAGGAAAGGGGGGTTGGCAACATACCACCTGTGGATGCTCCCGGTTCCGGGTTTTTGGTTTACCGGGTGGGCGCGGGGCTGCCCCTCCGGAAAAAGTGCATTGTTTCCCTGGAAGTGGAAGGGAGGAAGGTCACTGGGTACTGGGACACGGGCGCAGAGGTTACGCTGGCCCGGCCCGAGGTGGTGGCCTCAGATCGGATGGTGCCCGACACCTACCTGACTCTGATGGGCGTGGGCGGGACCCCATTCAAGGTACCCGTGGCAAGGGTACACCTGAAATGGGGGGCCAAGGAGGGCCCCAAGGATGTGGGGGTACACCAATATTTGCCCATTGACGTGTTAATGGGAGGGGACCTTGAGGACTGGCCTAGTAACACCCAGAGTGCCCTGGTCGTGACTCGTAGTCAGAGTAGGCAAATGGCACTGCTCCCCGAAAACGGGGAAGGTACTCGACCTGAGGTGCAGGACCCTAACTCAGGGAGCGGGGAACGCCCAGGGACCGGTTCAGAGAGGCTGCGGCCTCAGACCCAGCCAGCAAGAGAGAGCCGGTCCCCATTCCTGTCCCAGCTGCTGAGTTCCAGGCCGAGTTGCAGAAAGATCCCTCCTTGCGGAAGCACAGGGACCGGGCTGACCTTAGTGCGGTACAGACCATGAGGAGAGGTTGCAAGGAGAGGTTCCTGTGGAAGAAGGGGTTCCTGTACCGAGAATGGGCTCCCCCAGGGGAAGTAGAGTCATGGGGGATCAGGAGGCAGCTGGTGGTTCCCCAGAAGTTTCGCCACAAGCTGTTGTTACCTGGCCCATGACATCCCTCTCGCAGGGCACCAGGGAATCTGGCACACCAGGCAGAGGCTGCTACAGAACTTTTACTGGCCTGGGGTCTTTACCCATGTTCGACAGTACTGCCAATCCTGTGACCCCTGCCAGAGGGTGGGGAAGGCCCGGGACAAGGGGAAAGCGGCTTTGAGGCCTTTACCCATCATAGAAGAACCTTTCAGAAGGTGGCCATGGACATAGTGGTACCCCTCAGCAAGACGACCGGTCAGGGAAGAAATACATCCTGGTGGTGGTGGATTTTGCCACTCGCTACCCCGAGGCGGTGGCCTTGTCCTCTATCGAAGCAGACACAGTGGCAGATGCGCTGCTGACAATTTTCAGCCGGGTGGGGTTCCCAAGGAGGTCTTAACGGACCAGGGGTCCAACTTCATGTCGGCCCTGCTCCGGTCCTTATGGCAGAAATGTGGGGTCCAGCACAACTGGGCCTCAGCGTATCACCCCCAGTCCAACGGGCTGGTAGAAAGGTTCAACGGGACGCTGAGATGATGCTAAAAACATTTATGACCAGCATCCGCAAGATTGGGACAAGTACTTACCTCACCTGCTGTTTGCGTACAGGGAGGTACCCCAGGAATCTACGGGTTTTTCACCTTTCGAACTGTTGTATGGAAGGCGGGTGAGGGGGCCCCTAGACCTGATGAGGGACGAATGGGAGGGGAAGGCCGCTCCCGAGGGAGAGTCAGTGGTGGAGTATGTCCGGACCTTCCGGAAAGACTGGCCAAGCTCATGGGCCTGGCCAGGGAGAATCTGGCCCGAGCCCAGAGGAGGCAGAAGGTCTGGTATGACCGCACAGCACGAGCCAGTGCCTTCGCCACCGGGGATCAGGTGATGGTTCTTATCCCCGTGAGGAGAAACAAACTCCAGGCCGCCTGGGAAGGCCCTTCAAGGTTATCAAGCAACTGAATGAGGTAAACTATGTGGTGGAGCTGTCAAACCGGGCACATCACCGTCGTTTGTACCATGTGAACATGATGAAGCCATACTATGACAGGGGGAATGTGGTGTTGGCCGTGTGTGGACATTGGGAGGGGCAGGGAGAGACCCCTTAGTGGATCTATTCCCTTGGACAAAAGCTGTTCTCCCCTGGAGGCGATTCCCCTCTCTGAGCAACTGACCCGGGCCAGCACGCTGAGATCAGAGAGGTGCTGCATCTATACCGACAGCTGTTTTCCAACCAGCCTGGACGCACTAATTTGACTGTCCACCGGGTGGAGACCGGGTCAC
>NC_066627.1:2604798-2605901 GCF_025201925.1 Gopherus flavomarginatus | reverse complement strand
GAGTCTGTCTTATATAGGAGTGGCGTATGCAAATGAGGGAGACAGTTTCCTGTTTGAATCTGTCCCTCTCTCTGCCCAGGCTGCACCCGGAGACACAATCGGCAGCTCCCTGGGTCTCAGCAGTTGCCAGCCAACCCCCTTGAGAACTTTATCCTCCAAAACCAGGCAAAATGAGACTTTAGCTCCATTTAGTTTTTGTTTTTGAAGCTTTGGGAGGTATTTTTGTCCCTAGTAATGTGCACAGTCAGGTGACTGTTATACTATTGCTCTTTCTATGTGATTTGTATTGTGGCTTCCTTCCCAGGTGCAGCTGGTGGAGTCCGGCTGTGAGGTGAAAAGGCCCGGAGACTCTCTCCGACTCTCCTGCAAAGCCTCCGGGTTCACCTGCAGTAGCTATGATATGGACTGGGTCCAACAGGCTCCTGGGAAGGGGCTGCAGTGGGTGGCTGGATTTAGCCAGGGTTGGTACTACCATTAAGGCGAACTAGGTGGGTGCCCCCAATTATTTTTGTTACAGCGGTTCGTCCCCAAGCCCTGTTGCTGCTCCACTTCTGTTTGGCACCCCAAGCCTGGGAGGAGAATTAGAGCAGGGGCTGTGTGCTCCGGGAGGACATGGAGAAGAGGTGAGCTGAGGTGGGGAGGTGCCGTGGGGCTCCCCAGTGGGGGTGGGGATGGGGAGCTGCGGGGGAGGGGGTGCACCTCAGGGCAGGGCCCTGGATTTAGCTCCCTACGGATCAAGTCAATGGTGTTCTAAGGCTGTCGAAGGGCGATTCACCAGCTCCAGAGATAATTCCATTAACACGGCATAATTACAAATGACCGGCCTGAAGCCCGAGGACACCGCCTGGTATTACTGTGCGAGACACACAGTCAGGGGAAGCTCAGACAAAAGGGGAAGGGATTTCTAGGGGTGGCGCTCTGGTTCCACAACAATGAGAATGAACACAATGTATCTCCCCTTATGGACACGACACACAGCTGTAACCGGAGAGAGGCTGACTCCAGCTGTCCCTGGGGAGCGCAGGGAGCAGAAGCCCAGGGTGTATTTCAGAGGGGCAGGAGAAAAGAACAGCTGCACCCGCCCTCGCTCTGTGGATGCCCCC